>NC_070594.1:1450592-1471025 GCF_027409825.1 Scomber japonicus | reverse complement strand
GAGGGGAGGAAGGAGGAGGGAGGGAAGGAAGAAGGAAGGAAAGGAGGGGAGGAAGGAGGGAGGGAAGGAAAGGAGGGAGGAAGGAAGGAGGGAAAGAAGGAAAGGAGGAAGGAAGGAAGGAGGGAGGGAAGAAGGAAGGTAGGAAGGAGGGAGGGAGGAAGAAGTAAGTAAGGAAGGAGGGAGGAAGGTGGAATGAAGGAAGGAAGGGGAAAGGAGGGAGGGAGGGAGAAGGAAGGAAAGGAGGGGGGAAGGAAGGAGGGAAAGAAGGAAAGGAGGAAGGAAGGAAGGAGGGAGGGAAGAAGGAAGGTAGGAAGGAGGGAGGGAGGAAGAAGGAAGGAGGGAGGAAAGGAGGGAGGGAAGAAGGAAGGAGGGAGGAAGGAAGGAAGGAGGAAAGGAAGAAAGAAGGAGGTAGGAAAGAAAGAGAAAATGAGGTAAGGAAGGAAAGAAGGAAGGAGCAAGGAAAGGAGGGAGGAGGGAGGGAAGAAGAAGGAGGGAGGCAAGGAAGAAAGGAAGAAGGAAGGAAAGGAGGGAGGAAATGTATCATTTGACTTTAATGAAGGCGGACTTTGAAGCGCTCTCCACGTGTGATCTGCAGTCAGACACTCAGTGAAATGTGGGTGAAACTCTGAAAGGATCTGGAGAGCAGCTTTAATGACTACAAACCAAATTTAAATACTATAAATCTACAATCTCTGCTTTTTGAATCAAGATCCAGCCTTTTACTGACCTCACTACTTCCTCATTTCTGGTTCAAACCAAACACAACCTGAAGGAAGGAAGGATATATTTATTTTATATGAGCTGTTTTGGTGCTTCGGGAAGGTGAAACCAAAGACAATTTAACCCTCCTGTTGTAAGGAAGGAAGGAAGGAAGGAAGGAAGGAAGGAAGGAGGAGGGAGGAAAGAAGAAAGGAGGGAGGAAAGGAAGGAGGGAGCAAGGAAAGGAGGGAGGGAAGAAGGAAGGAGGGAGGAAGGAAGGAAGGAGGAAAGGAAGAAAGAAGGAGGTAGGAAAGAAAGAGAAAATGAGGTAAGGAAGGAAAGAAGGAAGGAGCAAGGAAAGGAGGGAGGAGGGAGGGAAGAAGGAAGGAGGGAGGAAAGGAAGGGAAGGAGGGAGGGAAGAAGGAAGGAGGGAGGAAAGGAAGGGAAGGAGGGAGCAAGGAAAGGAGGGAGCAAGGAAAGGAGGGAAGGAAGAAGGAATGAAAGGAGGGAGGAAGGAAGGAAGGAAGGAAGGAGGGAATCTGAGTTTTGGTGCATTGACCCATTTACAGGAAGCTGGTTCTGTTGTTTTATTAAAGTATTCAGTAAATTTGGAGCAGGTTGTTTCACAGATTTTATTATTCTGGTTTTATTTTTATCCCGATTCTCTGGGGAAGTTTTCCTGAACCGAGTCGAGGACGTTAAAGATAAAGATAGAAGACGTCAGATTCATTTACAGATTGTAAAACTAAATATTACATTTAATCTGGAGAATCATAGAGATCACTTAACCCTCCTGTTGTCCTCAGGTCAGGAAAGGAGAGGAGGAAGGAAGGAAGGAAGGAAGGAAGGAAGGAAGAAAGTGAGGCAACAAAAGAAGAGAAGAAGGAAAGGAGTAAGGAGGGAGAGGGGAAGGAAGGAAAGAAGGAAGGAAGGAAGGAGTAAGGAGGGAGGGATGTTCAATATTGATTATATTGAACTGGGCGTAACCTCCATGATGTCTTGCTGCGGAGTTCAGTCTGAATTTATCTATAACCTTCGTGTCGTCCTCCCTTCCTTCCTTCCTTCCTTCCTCTCTCCTTCCTTCCTTCCTTCCTCCTTTCCTCCTTTCCTTCCTCTTCCACCCTTCCTTCCTTGACTCTCTTATTGATCTTTTATTAATATGATTATATTGAACTGGGCGTAACCTCCATGATGTCTTGCTGCGGAGTTCAGTCTGAATTTATCTAGAAAACCAACAAAAATACTAAATGTACATTTTAACAAACCTGATGCTGCTTTTAAATCTAGTTTAACTGATTTATGAATTCATTATCTTATTGTTATTCACCCATGAATAAAAAATAACTGACTCTACTTTCAGTATTTTGGCTTCATAGGACAGAAAAAGCAGAAACTGAGAAACAGAAACATCTAAAATCCTCCCTGACTACAAGCTGACTGATGTTTTATTGATCTAATGAATCATTTAAGACTGAAAACATCTTTAACCCTCCTGTTGTCCTCGTGTCAAGGGAGGAAGGGAGGAAGGAAGGAAGGAAGGAAAGGAGGGAGGGAGGAAGGAAGGAAAGAAGGAAGGGAGGTAGGAGAGGAAGAAGGAAGGAAAGGAGGGAGGAAGGAAGGGACAAAGAAGGAAGGAAGGAAGGAAAGAAGGAAGGGAGGTAGGAGAGGAAGAAGGAAGGGGGATGGAGGAAGGAAGGAAGGAAGGGGGATGGAGGAAGGAAGGAAGGAAGGAAGGAAGGAAGGAAGGGGGATGGAGGAAGGAAAGAAGGAAGGAAGGAAGGGAGGGGGATGGAGGAAGGAAGGAAGGAAGGAAGGAAGGAAGGAAGGAAGGGGGATGGAGGAAGGAAAGAAGGAAGGAAGGAAGGAAGGAAGGGAGGAAGGAAGGGAAGAAAGAAGGAAGGGAGGAAGGAAGAAACAGTCAAAACAGTCCTCCCGGGTCAATTTGACCCGGGAGGACGACAGGAAGGCTATCACATTAAATTCACCCGTCATCCTCTAGCTCTCCTCTAGCTCTCCTCTGCCCCCCCCCCCCATCTGTTGTTTGGGAGCGGTGACCTTTGACCTCGTTAAAGCAGCGTACCTGTAGGGAATGTGTTTGGCGCCGTTGGCGAGGGCGAGGATGACGTTTCCCAGCGCAGACAGAGACAGGAAGGAAGGAAGGAAGGAAAGAAGGGGGAGGTAGGAGAGGAAGAAGGAAGGAAAGGAGGGAGGAAGGAAGGGACAAAGAAAGAAGGAAGGAAGGAAGGAAGGGAGAAAAGAAGGAAGGGAGGTAGGAGAGGAAGAAGGAAGGGGGATGGAGGAAGGAAGTGAGGAAAGAGAGAGGAAGGAAGGAAGGAAGGAAGAAAAGAAGGAAGGGAGGTAGGAGAGGAAGAAGGAAGGGGGATGGAGGAAGGAAGTGAGGAAAGAGAGAGGAAGGAAGGAAGGAAGGAAGGAAGGAAGGAAAGAAGGAGGGAGGGAAGAGGGAAGGAAGGAAGGAATGAAGGGAGGAAGGAAGGGAGGAAAGAAGGAAGGGAGGAAGGGAGGAAGGAGGGAAGGGAGGAAGGAAGGGAGGAAAGAAAGAAGGGAGGAAGGAAGAAACAGTCGAAACAGACGAGGTCAATTTGACCCGGGAGGACGACAGGAAGGTTAAACACATTAAATTCATGCGTCGTCCTCTAGCTCTCCTCTGCCCCCCCCCCCCCCCCCCCCCAGCTCTCCTCTGCCCCCCCCCCCCCCCCATCTGTTGTTTGGGAGTGGTGACCTTTGACCTCGTTAAAGCAGCGTACCTGTAGGGAATGTGTTTGGCGCCGTTGGCGAGGGCGAGGATGACGTTTCCCAGCGCAGACAGAGACAGACACTGACCTCCGCCCCCCTCTCGAGTCCTGCTGATGTTCGTCTCACAGCTCCCCAAATCCAGCAGGTGGAGGCGACTCCGACCGGAGACTGAGACACAAAGAGAGACGACAGCTCGTTAGGAAAGGAAAGGAAAGGAGGGAGGGAGGGAGGAAGGAAGGAAGGACAGAAGGAAGGAAGGAAGGACAGAAGGAACAGTCAGATCATTGAGACTGAGACACAAAGAGAGACGACAGCTCGTTACTCTTAGGAGGTTAGGAGGTAGGAAGGAAGGACAGAAGGAAGGAAGGGAGGAAAGGAAAAAAGGAATGAAGGAAGGTCGGAGGGAGGGAGAAAGGAAAAGACGAAGGGAGGGAGGAAGGAAAGAAGGACAGAGGAAAGAAGCAAGGGAGGAAGATGGGGGGGAAGAAAGAAAGAGACAAGGAAGGAAGGGAGAAAAGAAGAAAGGAAGGAAAGAAGGAAAGGAAGGAAGGAAGGAGGGAGGGAGGAAGGACAGAAGGAAGGAAGGAAGGACAGAAGGAAGGAAGGAAGGAGGGAGGGAGGAAGGACAGAAGGAACAGTCAGATCACTGAGACTGAGACACAAAGAGAGACGACAGCTCGTTACTCTTAGGAGGTTAGGAGGTAGGAAGGAAGGACAGAAGGAAGGAAGGGAGGAAAGGAAAAAAGGAATGAAGGAAGGTCGGAGGGAGGGAGAAAGGAAAAGAGGAAGGGAGGGAGGAAGGAAAGAAGGACAGAGGAAAGAAGCAAGGGAGGAAGATGGGGGGAAGAAAGAAAGAGACAAGGAAGGAAGGGAGAAAAGAAGAAAGGAAGGAAAGAAGGAAAGGAAGGAAGGAAGGAGGGAGGGAGGAAGGAAGGAAGGAAGGAGGGAGGGAGGAAGGACAGAAGGAAGGAATAAAGGAAGGAAGGAAGGAAGGAATGAAGGGAGGGAGGGAGGTAGGAGGTAGGAAGGAAGGGAGGAAAGGAAAAAAGGAATGAAGGAAGGTCGGAGGGAGGGAGAAAGGAAAAGAGGAAGGGAGGGAGGAAGGAAAGAAGGACAGAGGGAAGAAGCAAGGGAGGAAGATGGGGGGGAAGAAAGAAAGAGACAAGAAAGGAAGGGAGAAAAGAAGAAAGGAAGGAAAGAAGGAAAGGAAGGAAGGAAGGAGGGAGGGAGGAAGGACAGAAGGAACAGTCAGATCACTGAGACTGAGACACAAAGAGAGACGACAGCTCGTTACTCTCAGGCAGTTAGAGGGCTGTTAACTCACTCACTGGTTTAATTGACTTGGTCTTGAAGTCATTTAGTGAACATGAGCTACCAAAGACGAGGGGCCATTGGGAGAGACAGGACAATCCTAATCCCTAATGCATACCCTGCTTTATCGTCACATATAAAATCAGGGAGGCCAAAATGTCCCAAATGAACATCATACTGCATTGAAGAAGGCTTTAAACTAGCGATTGAGACCATAAACACATTTTGAAAACGTTTACTGAGGTTAGAAATCAAGTGAGAAGTTGGTGAATTCTCCATTGACTTGTATAGAGACGGTCGCCCCCTGGTGGCCTTTTGATAGAATGCAGCTCCAAGTTACTTCCTGGTTGGCTTCATTTCAGAGGACCAGAGCTCCCCGCCTGGTTGCTGTGCTGCTTCTCTTTCTAACAAGTCTGATCTCACTCAGTTTATATCAGGGGTGTCAAACATGCGGCTCGTGGGCCAGAACCGGCCCGCCGAGAGGTCCCATCCGGCCCAGTTTCCTGTCTTCCTCTTTTCCTTCCTTCCATCCTAACTTTCTTCCTTCCTTGCTTCCATCTGTCCTTCCTTCCTTGCTTCCTTCCTTCCTTCCATCTGTCCTTCTTCCCTTCATTCCTTCCTTCCTTCTTTCCGATCTTCCCTTCTTTCCTTCCTTCCTTCCTTCTTGTCTTCTCTTTTCTTCCTTCCATCTGTCCTTCCTGTATTCTCTTCCTTCTCCTCCTTCCTTCCTTCCTTCCTTCCTTTTAATGATCCGGCCCTTGAATGAAGATGAGTTTGACTCCTCTGGTCTATATGAAGTCTCTGCTGCAGGTTATTATTTATCTCCAGCTGCTTTAAACATGAATAAAGGTCTGAGCAGTGTGAGCTTAAATCCCATCCAGTGATTCTGCTCGCTGGATTCATAAACAGGTCAGAACAGCAGCAGAGAGGAGAAGAATAGAGCCGAGCAGAGGGTTAGGATGTAGTTTATAAAGTTATAAAAAGGTTTTAACGTGACTCATATGTGACCTGAATAATCCTCTGAAGTCATTCTGAGTCTGAAGATGAGAGGAAAGGAAGGAAGGAAGGAAGGAAGGAAGGAAGGAAGGAAGGAAGGAGGGAAAGGACCTGAATAATCCTCTGAAGTCATTCTGAGTCTGAAGGATGAGAGGAAAGGAAGGAAGGAAGGAAGGAAGGAAGGAAGGAAGGAAGGAAGGAAGGAAGGAGGGAAAGGACCTGAATAATCCTCTGAAGTCATTCTGAGTCTGAAGATGAGAGGAAAGGAAGGAAGGAAGGAAGGAAGGAAGGAAGGAAGGAGGGAAAGGACCTGAATAATCCTCTGAAGTCATTCTGAGTCTGAAGATGAGAGGAAAGGAAGGAAGGAAGGAAGGAAGGAAGGAAGGAATGAAGGAAGGAAGGAATGAAGGAAGGAAGGAAGGAAGGAGGGAAAGGACCTGAATAATCCTCTGAAGTCATTCTGAGTCTGAAGATGAGAGGAAAGGAAGGAAGGAAGGAAGGAAGGAAGGAAGGAAGGAATGAAGGAAGGAGGGAGGGAAAGGACCTGAATAATCCTCTGAAGTCATTCTGAGTCTGAAGATGAGAGGAAAGGAAGGAAGGAAGGAAGGAAGGAAGGAGGGAAAGGACCTGAATAATCCTCTGAAGTCCATTCTGAGTCTGAAGATGAGAGGAAAGGAAGGAAGGAAGGAAGGAAGGAAGGAAGGAGGGAAAGGACCTGAATAATCCTCTGAAGTCATTCTGAGTCTGAAGATGAGAGGAAAGGAAGGAAGGAAGGAAGGAAGGAAGGAGGGAAAGGACCTGAATAATCCTCTGAAGTCATTCTGAGTCTGAAGATGAGAGGAAAGACTCCAACGCTCTGATTCCTTCTTTAAGTTTAATCATGGTGACATTACTCTGTTAGTAGAAGACTTACTTTAGAGGAAAGGAAGGAAGGAAGGAAGGAAGGAAAGGAGGGAAGGAAGGAGGGAGGAGAAGAATAGAGCCGATAATAAAGCAGCAGAGGAAAGGAAGGAGGGAAGGAGGGAAGGAAGGAAGGAAGGAAGGAAGGTGACATTACTCTGTTAGTAGAAGACTTACTTTAGAGGAAAGGAAGGAAGGAAGGAAGGAAGGAAAGGAGGGAAGGAAGGAGGGAGGAGAAGAATAGAGCCGATAATAAAGCAGCAGAGGAAAGGAAGGAGGGAAGGAAGTAAGGAAGGTGACATTACTCTGTTAGTAGAAGACTTACTTTAGAGGAAAGGAAGGAAGGAAGGAAGGAAGGTGACATTACTCTGTTAGTAGAAGAATTACTTTAGTAGTATTTGATAGTTTAGTCATTTAAATTAAAGCTTACAGTATAAATATTAACGTCTGAAACTAGAAACTACTCATCCACTTATTTGTTACTTTTATTAACCTTCCTGTTTCCTCCCGGGTCAAATTGACTTCCTCCCTTCCTTTTTACCTCCCTGCTTTCCTTCCTCCCTCCCATCTGTCCTTCCTCCCTCCATCCTTCTTTCCTTTCCTTTCCTTCCTCCATCCCTTCTTTGCTCTGTCCTTCTTTCCTCCCTCCCTCCTTCCTTCCTCCCCTCCAACCTACCTTCCTTCCTTTCCTTCCTCCCTCCCTTTCTTCCTCCTTTCCTTCCTTCCTTCTTTGCTCTGTCCTTCCTTTCTCCCTCCATTCTTTCCTCCTTCCTTCTTCCTCCCTTCTCCCTTCCTCCTTTCCTTCCTTCCTTCCTCCCTCCCATCTTTGCTCTGTCCTTCCTTCCTCCCTCCCTTCTTTCCTCTGTCCTTCTTTCCTCCCTCCCTCCTCCCTCCCTCGATCCTACCTTGGAGGAATAAAGGAGATATTAAATCAGCTTATTTTAACAAACATTATACTACAAGATGTTTCTTAGTAACTACATTTAAGTTCCTTGTTATAGACTAACATGCAATTATTCCCATGGAAAGTTTCCAGAATGTTTCACCCCTACATGAGACCAATGTTCTCAAAGTCCAAGATAAAAACCCAAAGTTAAACATCAGATAAGCATAAAAAGTCTAAATTTGTCCCCCAGCGAGACACAAACGTCATTAATGTCCAGAGTTAGGACAGATGAGGATGAGTGTGATCTCTGCTCATTAATTCATGAAGTCAGAGACGCTGCTAACAATCATTCGTCCTCATCAGCAGGATTCACAGAGCGGCTGAGTTTACACTTTCTACCCGCTGCAGCCTTCAGGCCTCATTAAGCATGCAGATGTGTTCCAGCTGCAGTCCGACACTAATCGCTGCTGGACGCCTCTGCAGGGACGGACAGTGCTCCTGCAGCCGCTCCCTAATGTTCCAGCACATAGACAGATCCGCTCCCTAATGTCCAGCGCGTAGACAGAGCCGCTCCCTAATGTTCCAGCACATAGACAGAGCCGCTCCCTAATGTTCCAGCACGTAGACAGATCCGCTCCCTAATGTTCCAGCACATAGACCAAGGATGTCAAACATGCAGCCCGTGGGCCCGAACCGGCCCGCCGAGGGGTCCACTCCAGCCTACTTTCCTTCCTTCCTTCTATCTGTCCTTCCCTTCCATATTTCCTTTCACTTTCTTTCCTTCCTGTCTTCTTTTCGTTCCTTTTTATCCTGATCCGGCCCACATGAGATCAAATTGGGCTGTATGTGGCCCTTGAATGAAAATGAGTTTGACACCTCTGACGTAGACAGATCCGCTCCCTAATGTTCCCGTCCAGCGCGTAGACAGATCCAGGTGAAGCTAATTATCTGCTGTCAGTGTTATTGTCAGCGGAGGCGTCGGTGTCTACTTCCTGCTGTTTCTACATTAACGTTGAGCTGATGTCTGAGGTTGAACATGTTCATTCCCTCCTCTGTGTCTCAGCTCTTACTGAACACAACACCTCATAAATATGTAGATTCATCTTTAAATTCAACCTTTAAGCAGGTAAACTGGTGTCAAAGCCGCCAGCAGACAAGGGAATTAAAATATAAACATAAATCACTGCTCGGGGTTCATAGAATATGTTAACATCTTGTTTTGTCTCTTTTTTTTTTACAGGATTTAAACATTTTGTTGCTCTGGGAGAGAAATCTGCTTTTAAAATTTAGTTGCACTGTTAATACAGTAATTACGGCAGCACAATCAAATCCTACAGAGAGCCTTTAGTCTACAGTAATTACTGTAGTAGCTAGTCTACCGTAATTACTGTAGTAGCTAGTCTACCGTAATTACTGTAGTAGCTAGTCTACTGTAATTACTGTAGTAGCTAGGCTACCGTAATTACTGTAGTAGCTAGTCTACCGTAATTACTGTAGTAGCTAGTCTACCGTAATTACTGTAGTAGCTAGTCTACCGTAATTACAGTAGTAGCTAGTCTACCGTAATTAGTGTAGTAGCTAGTCTACCGTAATTAGTGTAGTAGCTAGTCTACCGTGATTACTGTAGTAGCTAGTCTACCGTAACTACTGTAGTAGCTAGTCTACCGTAATTACTGTAGTAGCTAGTCTACCGTAATTACTGCAGTAGCTAGTCTACCGTAATTACTGTAGTAGCTAGTCTACTGTAATTACTGTAGTAGCAGCAAAATCAAATCTGAACGAGTGCCTTTAGTCTACCGTAATTACTGTAGTAGCTAGTCTACTGTAATTACTGTAGTAGCTAGTCTACCGTAATTACTGTAGTAGCTAGTCTACTGTAATTACTGTAGTAGCTAGTCTATCATAGTTAGTGTAGTAGCTAGTCTACCGTAATTACTGTAGTAGCTAGTCTACCGTAATTACTGTAGTAGCTAGTCTACCGTAATTACTGTAGTAGCTAGTCTACCGTAATTACTGTAGTAGCTAGTCTACAGTAATTACTGTAGTAGCTAGTCTACCGTAATTACAGTAGTAGCTAGTCTACCGTAATTAGTGTAGTAGCTAGTCTACCGTAATTAGTGTAGTAGCTAGTCTACTGTAATTACTGTAGTAGCTAGTCTACCGTAATTACTGTAGTAGCTAGTCTACTGTAATTACTGTAGTAGCTAGTCTACCGTAATTACTGTAGTAGCTAGTCTACCGTAATTACTGTAGTAGCTAGTCTACTGTAACTACTGTAGTAGCTAGTCTACCGTAATTACTGTAGTAGCTAGTCTACCGTAATTACTGTAGTAGCTAGTCTACCGTAATTAGTGTAGTAGCTAGTCTACCGTAATTACTGTAGTAGCTAGTCTACTGTAACTACTGTAGTAGCTAGTCTACCGTAATTACTGTAGTAGCTAGTCTACCGTAATTACTGTAGTAGCTAGTCTACCGTAATTACTGCAGTAGCTAGTCTACCGTAATTACTGTAGTAGCTAGTCTACTGTAATTACTGTAGTAGCAGCAAAATCAAATCTGAACGAGTGCCTTTAGTCTACCGTAATTACTGTAGTAGCTAGTCTACTGTAATTACTGTAGTAGCTAGTCTACCGTAATTACTGTAGTAGCTAGTCTACTGTAATTACTGTAGTAGCTAGTCTATCATAGTTAGTGTAGTAGCTAGTCTACCGTAATTACTGTAGTAGCTAGTCTACCATAATTAGTGTAGTAACTAGTCTACCGTAATTAGTGTAGTAACTAGTCTACTGTAATTATTGTAGTAGCTAGTCTACCGTAACTACTGTAGTAGCTAGTCTACCGTAATTAGTGTAGTAACTAGTCTACCGTAATCAGTGTAGTAGCTAGTCTATCTCTATCATCATATTTGAGGCTCTACTGAGATATAACTCAGTATCTGACCTGCTGCCTTGTTGCTCTTGTCCAGTCGGTCCTGGTAGAGGTGCAGCGTAAACAGGAAGTGAGAGTTCCTCCGAGCTTCCTGGTCGTTGGGCTCGCGGCTGCTCCTCCTCGCCGCCAGCGCAGCGTCCAGGAAGTAAGCGGCTCGCTCTGCGCTGGACGCTCGCAGCTCCGTCTGGTTCTGCAGCTGAAGATAGAAATCAGATAATTATACACTCCTTTCCCTCCTTTCCTTCCTTCCTTCCTCCCTCCCTCCTTTCCTCCCTTTCCTTCCTTCCTCCCTTCCCTCCTTACCTTCCTTCCTTCCTCCCTCCCTCCTTTCCTTCCTTCCTCCCTTCCCTCCTTTCCTTCCTTCCTTCCTTCCTCCCTCCCTCCTTTCCTTCCTTTCCTTCCTTCCTCCCTTCCCACCCTCCCTTCCCACCCTTCCTTCTTCCTCCCTCCCTTCCTTCTTCCTCTCTCCCTCCTTTCCTTCCTTCCTCCCTCCCTCCTTTCCTCCCTTTCCTTCCTTCCTCCCTTCCCTCTTTTCCTTCCTCCCTTCTATCCTTTCCTTTTTTCTTCCTCCCTCCTTCCCTTCTTTCCTTCCTTCCCTTCTCTCCTTTCTTTCCTTCCTCCCTTCTATCCTTTCCTTTTTTCTTCCACCCTCCCTCCTTTCCTTCCTTCCTGCCTTCCCACCCTCCTTTCCGCTCTTTCCTCCCTTCCCACCCTTCCTTCTTCCTCCCTCCCTCCCTCCCTCCTTTCCTTCCTTCCTCCCTTCCCTTCCCTCCTTTCCTTCTTCCTTCCTCCCTTCCCTCCCTCCCTCCCCTCCCTCCTCTCCTTCCTTCCTTCCTTCCTCTCTTCCCTCCCTCCCTTCCCACCCTTCCTTCTTTCCTTCCTTCCTCCCTTCCCTTCCCTCCTTGCCTTCTTTCCTCCCTCCCTCCTTTCCTCTCTTTCCTTCCTTCCTTCCCTCCCTCCCTTTCCTTCCTTCCTCCCTTCTTCCCTCCTTCCAGAATCAGATAATTATACAAAGACACACAAAAACTTTCCTCCAGACATGAAACAGAAGAAAGAAGTTTATTCTGCAGGTGAGATTATGACGACGTCTCATCCTACTTCCTGTGAGATAACGGCAGAGAGCGATAAAGGCTAAAGGAAGACAGAATGAGGTTTGATAAAGATGAAACAGGAAGTGGTTTGATAAAGATGAAACAGGAAGTCTGTGAGAGAGAAAGAAAGAAAATTAAAAGTGAGAAGATAAAAAAGAGTCAGACGGAGCCGAGGGAAGATAAAGCAGACGGAATAAGAAGCAGGAGGTCGACACTAATTGGACGGCCGAGGAGCGAAGACGAGGTCGAGGAGGGAAACTCAGCGATGATGTCATCTGTCCCAGAAACAGCTGACAGGATATTCAAATGTCCTCGTTTCATTTCTTTAATATTCGTCTGGATTCAACTTCTAAAAACTAAAATCATGTTTTAAAGTTTAATGTTCCTCCTTTCCTTCCTTCCTCCCTCCTTTCCTCCCTCCTTTCCTTCCTTCCTCCCTCCTTTCCTTCCTTCTTCCTTCCTTTCCTTCTTCCTTCCTCCTTTCCTTTCCTTCCTTCCTCCCTCCATTCCTTCCTTCTTCCTCCCTTCCTTTCCTTGCCTTCCTCCCTCCCTTGCTTGCTTCCTTCCTTCTTTCCCTCCCTCCCTCCCTCCCTCTCTCCTCCCTTCCTTCTTTCCTTTCCTCCCTCCTTCCTTCCTTCCTTTGAGTCGAGCTAGAACTATAAAGTGAAAAAGCTCCTCAGCCTACCTGGGAGCCACAGACGGGGTCTTGTCGTATGGACACAGCGGGGGCCGGCGCCTCATGTTGCCCCCCCGCCGCCGAGGAGGAGGAGGAGGAGGAGGAGGCGAGTTGAGCCAGGAGGTCGGTGAGCGTCTCCTCGCGGCCGCTGATCTCCACGGCCGACACTCTGACGGAGAAGCGAGCGCCGGCCTTCTCCCTGCGCTCCTCGATCAGCTTGAACAGCCAGGAGACGGCGGTGGGAGCTACGCCCAGACTCTGCGTGGAGCAGTCCCGGCCAATCATGGTGTACGTCTTACCTGCAGGGGGCGGGGTTAGCGCAGCAGTCACGTGACACGTTAAAGACCGTGTAAAGTGAATTCAGACATTTCCTTCTAAACACATTAAATACATTTATGACCTATAAATGTATTTCTAAAAAAGGTGTAAAAAGCATTTCAACCATTTAGATTTGAATTGTGGAGCTAGGATTAGCATAAACCCGCCCCTGCTGCTGTAGAGGTAGAAATACATTCAGCACACTACTACTACTACTACAGTCTACAATTAGCCAGTTAGCTACCGAGTTAGCCACTGAGTTAGCGGCCGAGCTAGCCACCGAGCTAGCAGCCGAGTTAGCCACTGAGCTAGCAGCCAAGTTAGCCGCTGAGCTAGCAGCTGAGTTAACAGCAGAAAGCTCTCTGACGTAGCGTCCATGTTTCTGGTAGAGGTGGTGACTTTGATTGACAGGTGACACTTGGTAGGGGGCGGGGCTTCAGCGTGTGGTAGCAGAGAAAGAGGCTGATTTTTACACAACTTTGAAGCCTAATTTCATATATTTGGTGATTTTTTTAATCATTCAAATTTGGCAGGGTGGTTAACAACACACTTTTCTGTGGTATGTCAAACTCAGAACACATATTTATTCTTCCTTTACACTGACAAACAACGTGAGCGTGCTGGTGAGGTTGGTTACCGAGGTTAGCGTGTCCGAAGCAGAAGATGCAGCCGTCGGCTCCGTTCACCACCGACTGGATGACGTCAGCCACCGTCCCAGAGCAAACCTCAGCCTATCAGGAGGGAGACACCGTTAGCATCGACCTACTACGGCTAGCTTTTTAGTTTTTGGTGCTTTTATCATGAAGGCAGACAGACTGAGAGCTGACTCAGCATTGTATGATCATTGTGAGGATCAGCTGATGAAGCACTTCCTGTCTGTCTCACCTGCGAGGCGTCCTGAGAGAAGACGGCGTCGAAGCTGAAGGTTTTGGGTGCGGAGGAGGAAGAGGAGGAAGAGGAGGATCTGGTGGTCTCGCTGAGGCTCAGCTGCTTCTTCCTGCCGTCCACTTTGAGGAACGACGCTGACTCCGAAGACTCGCCGCTGCTGAGCGAACAGATCCGAACCATCACCCGAACCTGGACCAGGAAGCAGGAAACAGGAAGTAGTTTATTATCACATGACTCACTCTGAACTCTGAACTCTCTGGCTCCCATTAATTTATATTATATTATATTATATTACAGGACAGGTAAATCTTTATTATTTTTAATTTGTGTTTTTAATAAACTTGTAAAAGTGTTTTTCTGACTGTTTGATTTTCTTTGATTTTATGGTGAATTTTAAATCTTCAGGATATAAAGTTGGTTGGTCACAGAGCTGCTGGTTGTGTCATGTGACCGCTGGCTGTTTATTGGCCGGTCTCAGAGCTGCTGGTTGTGTCATGTGACCGCTGGCTGTTTATTGGCCGGTCTCAGAGCTGCTGAGTCGGCGAAGAGGTCGAGTTCAAAGCTGGAAACAATCTGAGACGCAGCAGATTTTAAATGATCTGTAACCTCGAGGCAGCGAAGCAGCACAGCCTCTAAACTAATATACGGGATAAACCCCAACCCCCTAAACCCCCAGGGGGAGGAGGAGGAGGAGGAGGAAGAGATGGAGGAGGAAGAGGAGGTGGAGGAAGAGGAAGAGGAGGAGGAAGAGGAGGTGGTGGAGGAGGAAGAGGAGGGGGGGGGGGAAAGGAGGTGGAGGAGGAAGAGGAGAAAGAGGAGGGGGAGGAAGAGGAGGAATTGGAAGAGGAGGAGGATGGATGGATGAGGAAGAGGAGCAGGTGGATGAGGAGCAGGAGGAAGAGGAGGAGGAGGAAAAGGAGGTGGAAGAGGAGGGGGAGGAGGAGGAAGATGAGCGGGAGGTGCAAATGAAATAACTAGAAACATCAAAGTATAAATAAAAATAATTAATAAGTTTTCCACTTCAGCCTGTTTAAGGGTTAAATGATGGTTAATGCTTTTATTTTGAAGGAACTGGCCCTGAGTGTTTGATAGAGATGATTGAACGTGTTTATATAAACTTATTCTCGGTGATGAAGATGAAGATGAAGATGAAGATGTGAGCGTCTCCTACCTTCCCGATCCCCGGCGTGTCCCTGACCTTTGACCCCGCCCGGAGGAGGCATGGCGGCACGGCCGGCGGCGAGAGCTGCAGAGCGCCGCTGAAGCCGCCGGTGTAAAGCAGGAGAGCCGGGGCCTCGCCGGGGGAAGGGGGGGGGCCCGGCTTCTTCCTGCGGGACAGGCTGAGCTTCTGGGCCGCCCTACAAAATAAAATACCAACATGAAAAACAACACAAAGACCGGAGAGTAAGGGCTGAGTAGTTTCACAATAAAGTCACAATACTGTCAGAATAAAGCCACAAAAAGTCTGAATATTTAATAAAATATTACAGGATAACAGGAAGTGGAGGCTCAACCTCAGTTCTGACATCATTAAAGACAAGAAGAAGAAGAAGAAGAAGAGTCTCCCTGCACTCCTCCCTCCTCATCCTCCTCTTCATCCCTCCCTCCTGCTCCTCTTCTCTCCTCCTCCATCCTCCCTCCATCTCTTCCTCCTCCCTCCCTCCTTCTCCTCCTTCCTCCTACTCCTCCCTCCCTCCTCCTCCACCCTCCTTCCTCTACCTCCACCTCCATCCTTCTATCCTCCTCCTCCCTCCCTCTCTCCATCCTCCTCCTCTTCACCCCTCCATCCTCCTCTTACTCCTCCCTCCCTCCTCCACCTCCCCTCTCCATCCTCATCCTCCTCATCCCTCCCTCCTTCTTCCACCTCCTCTTCCTCCTCCTCCCTCCCTCCTCCACCACCACCTCCATCCCCCTCCTCCTCCACCTCCTCCCTCCCTCCTTCTTCCACCTCTTCCACCTCCTCTTCCTCCTCCTCCATCTATCCACCTCCTCCTCCCTTCCTCCCTCCTCCTCCACTACCACCACCACCTCCTCCTCCTCCACCCTCCCTCCTCCTTCCCACCTCCATCCTCCTCATCCCCCTCCCTCCCTCCTCCTCCTCCTCCTCCCTTCCTCCCTCCCTCCTTCCCTCCCTCCTTCCTCCTCCTCCCTGAGTCCAATCAGAGAGCAGAGCGTGTAATTACAGCCTCCATGAAGGACGGAGAGAGTCGAGCCGCTGGGAATTCACTCAGAGAGTTTAACATTCATCACCAACACACACCAAGGTCAGCGTGTGTGTGTGTGTGTGTGTGTGTGTGTGTGTGTATGTGTGTGCGTGTGTGTGCATGTGTGTGTGTGTGTGTGTGTGCGCGTGTGTGTGTGTGTGTGTGTGTGTGCGTGTGCATGTGTGTGTGTGTGTGTGTGTCAAACTCTGATACTTTACACTTCATCGACTGCAAGTTCTGATTTAAGGAGCACAAAGAGAGAAACAAGTGAAGCTGAACAAACCTGAACAACGGCTGCAGCCAACGATTGAATCCATTAATGATCGATTAGTTAATTGATCCATAAACTCAGAAAACCATCAGTGTGGCGAGCAGGTGGTCGAGTGGTTAGAGCGCATGTCATATACGCAGCCGCCCCCGGTTCAAATCCAGATCGGAGGTCCTTTGCTGCATGTCATACCCCCCCACCCCCCATCTCTCCCATGTTTCCTGTCTGTCTACTGTTAAATAAAAGGCGTCTATGCCAACAAAAATCGTTAAAAAAAAGAAAGCGATCAGTGTGTCTCTAATCTTTACGGTGGCTGAGAAGGGTCATAACACATGCAAACTCAGAAAACACCTTCATCCATGTTACAAATATTCACATTGCCACGCCCACCAGGTATAACGGAGGTGAAAGATTTTGATAACTTTTCATCGTAAAGATCTTAAAATGACACTCAGTGAATTTGAAGTCAGTCAGATTAAATCTCCAGGAGGAAGTCGTTAAAGTACGAGGTGTGGAAATGGCGAAAATGGCGCCAAAATCGAAAATTCAAATAAAAATGGCCGACTTCCGGTTGGAGTTATTGTATGGGTCCAAGAGACTTTCTGGTGCATCTTTACATAATACATATAATTACTGAATTTCGTTCGTCTACGTCAATCGTGAGCGAGGGGCTCAATTTTCTTAATTAGCCTATAGGGGGCGGTGTAGAGCCATTAAGCCATTATGATAACTGATTACGGTCCCCCTGGAAACATTTCCGTTTTCACCTAGTTTGCAGTTTGTTTCCCTATTTGCTCGTGTTGTGAATATTTGTAACATCGATGAAGGTGTTTTCTGAGTTTGCAGGTGTTATGACCCTTCTCGGCCACCGTACATCTTTCTGTCACAGAGGAAACTAAAGAAACATTAAGAAGCTGTAAAACCAGAACATCAATCAAATATCAAACTAATCCATTAACTGAGATACTGAAGCAGCTCCAGTATTCACACCATCTGTAAAATCATCAAACTGAGACCAAGAACTCATGGAAATTGGCAAAAATGTGATATTTAATGAGTCACAGAAAGGGGCGTGGCTAAATGGCTCTACACCGCCCCCTATAGGCTAATTAAGAAAATTGAGCCCCTCGCTCCAGATTGACGTAGACGAATGAAACTCGGTAATTATATGTATCAAGTAAAGATGCACCAGAAAGTCTCTTGGACCCATACCCTAACTCCAACAGGAAGTCCTTCATTTTTAATTGAATTTTCAATTTTGGCGCCATTTTTCGCCTTTTCCACACCTCGTACTTTAACGACTTCCTCCTGGAGATTTAATCTGACCGACTTCAAATTCACTCAGTTTCATTTTAAGACCTTAACGATGAAAAGTTATCAAAATCTTTTGCCTCCGTTACACCTGGTGGGCATGGCAGTGCAGCGAATTTTGAGGTTTCGCCATAAAACAGAAAGTCCTTATAACTGCATCATACATAAACGAATTGGCGAGGGTCCGTTCATCGCTGCTTGCAGCTTTAATTATTATTATCATTCATATGGGAAAACAATAGAAGAGGCCTATAGTTGCCTTTTAATAACTATAACTAGCTCATTACTCTACACGCCTGTTACAGCAGATAAAAGAATGATGAGTATCTAATGAAGCAGTCTGCTGGTATCAGTGTCACTTTAAGGGGATTTTAAACCATACACAGCTCTACTGAAGGTTGGACCACTGTTGGGTGTGCAACGCTTGTAATAAAAGAACATATTCAGTCAGTCTTAGTCCAGATATCAACACCAGACCTCACAGAAAAGAGATTAAAACCTGAGGAAGAAGCTCAGTCTCTCTGCAGATTACAATGAGGCTGTTTTCTTGTGATGTATTGGAGAAATTGTGGGCAACTGAATGCCAACCATTCCCATATATTTGGGTCATGTATGAAAATACAGTCATTTTGGGAAGGGGTTTTAAGGGTTATGGGTGAAATTTGTTGATATAATATTCCTAATGAACCTCGGTATGTATATCTAGCACTGATACCAGATGATGTAAAAGGCAAAGGAGACATATACCTGTTCAAGATCCCATCACTTGCAGCTAAGAAAGCCATTACAGGAAGTTGGCTGATTAGGACCCACCTGGACTCAATGGAACAAATAACCTACAGTATTTGAATCAAAACTGAACTGTACGCTTTAAGATGGACAAAATGGCATCTTTATGTGACAAAGTAGTGCTTATCCCCCTTGTGTTTTTGTATTTCTGTATCTGTTTTTATTGATTGGAAAAAATAAAGTTAAACTTTTTTTTAAAAATTGTGACATATTCTTGTAAAATGACGAGTTCGTCCTCAAGATATTACAAGAAACACAAACATGTTCTGTCAAGCTCAAGAGAAAATATCATTTTATTGACTTTGTTTGTTGGAAACCTCAGAGACTAACAAACAGGTGCAGTTACAGTCTGAGAGGTTTCTGCTCTGTTCATCTGAAGCTTCTTTAACCCTCCTGGTGTCCTCGAGTCAAGGAAGGAAGGAAGGGAGGGAGGGAGGAAGGAAGGAAGGAAGAATGAAGAAAAGGAGGGAGGAAGGGAGGAAAGGAAAGGAAAGGAAAGGAAAGAAGGAAGGAAATGAGGGAGGAAGGGAGGGAGGAAAGAAGAAGGAAGGAAAGGAGGGAGGAAGGAAAGGAGGGAGGAATGAAGGAGGGAAGGAAGAAGGGAGGAAAGGAAAGAAGGAAGGAAGAAAGGTAGGAAAGAAGGACAGAGGAAAGAAAGAGAGAAGGAGGGAGGGAGGAAAGAAGGAAGGGAGGAAGGAATAAGGAAGGAAAGGAGGGAGGAAGGAAGGAAGGAAGGAAGGGAGGAAAGGAAATAAGGAAGGAAAGGAGGGAAGAAAGGGGGATGGAGGAAGTACAGACGGAAGGAATGAAGGAAGGGAGGAAAGAAGAATAAGACAGGGTCAATTTGAGCCGGGAGGAGGACACGAGGGTTAAATCCAGACAAACTGAGTAAAACCTTTCCTCTCCTGCATCTGTTAAAGTATGATAAAAGAATTCATGTTGATTCTGTGGAAGAAACACGAGAGATACTCACACTTCCTTCCAGTCCATTATCTGCTCAGAGTTCTTCTCCATGAGGTGGAACCAGGTCCAAACTCGTCCTCATTCACCATCCTAACATTTACTCCGACGCGACGGCGGAGCGGAGGAGAGATCAGAGCGCAGCGGGAGAGAAACGCCTCGCCGACAAACACCATCGAGCTCGACGGGAAGCGGCGCCGGACGGGAAGCGACGGGATCAACGGTGAAACATGAGACTCAACACGCAGGAGGAGGAAGAAGTTGTATCCAGAAAATGAAGCGTGGCAGGTTCAGAGGTTCAGAGGTCCAACGAAGGTTTTTCAAGAAGGTTCCAAGCTTTTAATTCTTCAATCCACAAAAATCCTTCTCACAGCTGATTCATAACTCTTTTACTTCTGGTCAGTCGTGACTCGGAGGAGCGTTCTCGCCAAAGTTAAGACGGGAAACTGGGAGTATTCCAAGAGTTTGGTTGGTTTCATCAATGAAAACTACTGAAACCAGTTTAAACCAGTTTGAGTTCATCCATAAAGAACCAGAAAACTTCCCTTCTGTCCTTAAAGTCCAGCTGTCGAATGTTTGTCAGAGTCGATCTCAATAAACTTGTTGGGGTAAATTGGGATTATTCCAAAATGTTGCTTGGTTTCATCAATTAAAACTACTTTTACCAACACGTGTCATGTTACCATCAGAGTCATTTTCATCAAACTGCTCCGAGAATTTGGTTTCAAACAATCAGAACACCTTTTTCTTCCCCAACAAATGTCCAGTGGGATCAATTTGTCTGTAAACTATTTTGACGTCTGACTGATTAAAGTCATTCTTACCACAGTTTTAAGGACATTCTGTACGAGTACTTCAGTATTTGACTTGTTTTTTTCAGTCACAACTACTTTAATGTCCAATTAATGTCCACAGGTCAAACCTCACCTGCTCAGAGTCAGTAAATGATCAACCATGCATCCACCAGTCGGCTCTGTTATCATCTGTGAACTGACGTCTGGATCAATCTCAGCAAACTACTGAAGAGATTTGGGGTATTTCCGATATTTCTCCTGGTTTTATTCATCAACACTACTTTAATGTCTTCCAGTGAATGTCAGACGGGGTTAATGTACCTCTGTGGACTCAGTTAATGGTCCATTAGAGTCACTCTCAGCTGAATTCTGATATTTGACTTGTTTGGTTCGTCAATCAAAACTTAAATCTTTGCTAAAACATGTTCAACAGTCTCAAATTCGTCCTCAACCTGTCTGTTCATCCGTCTCTCACTCCTTTTATTGTCTGTGAAGTGACGTCTGGGTTGATCTCAGCAAACTACCGAAGATATTTGGGGGTATTTCCGATATTTCTCCTGGTTTTATCAATCAAAACTAATTTAATGTCTTCCAACGGATGTGAGACAGTGTAAATGTGTCTGTGTGGACTCAGTTAACGGTCCGTTCATCCAGTCAGAT
>NC_070594.1:1430592-1445592 GCF_027409825.1 Scomber japonicus | reverse complement strand
AGAAGAAGAAGGAGCAGAAGAAGAAGCACAAGAAGCAGAAGCAGAAGAAGAAGAAGAAGAAGCAGCGCTGCAGGAAGTCAGGCCTGCTGTCATTGTTCAGGTCGTATTTCGGTGCATGAATGCAGCTGTGGAGTAAATCCCTGCTGCTCTGCTTCTATCTGTGGGATTTAACAGAGAGACTCCATCGATACAAAGACTTGGGCCTAAAGCCAGAAATCCACTTTGGGGGAACTCGACCTTCCTCAGCGGGGGAGGAGGGGGGAGGAGGAGGGGGGTCATCCACCTGCTGAACATATTGATGATGATCCGTGCCTCGCTCCTCGCTCTGAATTATGGACGACTTCTTTCTTCTTCTTCTTCCTCTTCATCTTCTTTCTTCTTCTTCTTCTTCATGTTTGTGATGACGGAGCTTGAAGCTGAATGAGCGATGAGCTTCATGTGAGGAAACATCCAACATTCATATTTTCATTATTATCTCATCACAGAGAAATCTTCCTTTCTTCATCAGGAGGGTGAATTTAAACATTCGGCACCTCTTCATCTTCATCATCCTCCTCTTCATCTTCATCCTCCTCCTCTTCGTCAGTGCTCTCTGAAGCATGAACAGCAGATAATGAAGATAATGAATATTGTATCAGATGGTTGGGGGGGCTTGTCCCAAATAATTAGCACCGCTGTCCAGCAGCTTCCAGTCCTGCTGAAGTCATCCAAACCTCCTGGACCAGCCGGACCCCCCACTGCCCCCCCCTCACTGCCCCTCCTCAGCCCCCCCACCGCTGCCTCGCTGGAAGTGGATCTCCTGCTGTGCGGCAGCCTGCAGGGAGGACTGCAGATTTTGTCAGGATCCAAAAGGAGTTTATGTGGAAGCCATCGACCCCCCAGCACGGCTCCATGTCTGGACCGGAGTGTTGGGGGGGGGCGGCGTGCGTGCATGTTTTATATAAAAAGGTCGAAATTATGTGAGGAAAATATGTTTCTTTGCCAGCAGCTTGAGTCATCAACATGATTATGAATATAAAGAGGAAGTTACTGAGGTTAGATAGATTAAGATTAATTAAACATAACATTAAAAAAATAAAGATTTTCCTTCTTATTAAATGTCAGTGATAGAGACCATGTGTGGACTGTGTGAGTCTGTCTAACACATAGAGACCATGTGTGGACTGTGTGAGTCTATCACATAGAGACCATGTGTGGACTGTGTGAGTCTATCACATAGAGACCATGTGTGGACTGTGTGAGTCTATCACATAGAAACCATGTGTGGACTGTGTGAGTCTATCACATAGAGACCATGTGTGGACTGTGTGAGTCCAACACATAGAAACCATGTGTGGACTGTGTGAGTCCAACACATAGAGACCATGTGTGGACTGTGTGAGTCTATCACATAGAGACCATGTGTGGACTGTGTGAGTCTATCACATAGAAACCATGTGTGGACTGTGTGAGTCTGTCCAACACATAGAAACCATGTGTGGACTGTGTGAGTCTGTCCAACACATAGAAACCATGTGTGGACTGTGTGAGTCTGTCCAACACATAGAAACCAGACTGTTATAGTCTACTGAAGACTTCAAACAGTTCATTAGGAACAAAAGCTGATTTTTGGGTCAGTGGTTCAAGTTCAGGTTAATGTAAGTTTATGTTTATATATTCCACTTTAAACTCTGTGTATCAGTCTCAGGTATATTATCATTCACTGATATTACTCTTCTACATAATGTTACTATTTTTTATTATATTTCTACTGCTTATGTATTTACTTATTATTAATCGTTCTTTATCCTTTTTATTGATGCTCTTTCTATTTTTTGCTGCTGTAATACTGTAAACTTCTCCACTGTGGGACTAATAAAGGAATATCTGATCTAATCTGTGTGTGTGTGTGTGTGTGTGTGTCTGTGTGTCTGTGTGTGTTTTCCTTATCATTTCTAATCTGCTGTAATCTGACAGTCTCTGGTGTTGGAGGCGAATCAAGATGTTGGCGTCGTTCTCACTGTAGTGACTAAATAAATAAATAAATAAATATGATTCAGCGCCTTGTAACGTCTCCATATGGATGAGGAGGTTTATGCATTAATATCCATATGAATGGAGGCTGCTATAAAAAGCTGGTAGAGAATAATGAACATGTTACTGTGTGTTGATCACAGAGGATGGAGGGATCTCTCTCTCTCTCTGGACGTGGAAACAACAAACAGATGGAGCGATATAAAAACCTCTCTGTAATATTGTAATAACCTTCGCTCCTCTGGAGGCGTTTTCATATTGCGATGCTAATGCGGTCGTCCCCTGTTGAAGCTCCAACTGTCGGCTTCCTGCTGATCGCTGGCAGAGACTGAACCCGAGTCTGGCTCCTGTCCATCGTCTCTCTGCTCGGTCTTCTGTCTCCTCTGCTGCTCACACATTCATACATTTATTATCATCTCATTATGGTCTCTATTAAATCAGTTTTCCTTCCAGGTAGAGTCCATTTACTGATCATTTAAAAAACTGAGAGTGAGTTAGTGAGTGATTCTCAACTGACTACTTCATTAGATCAACATCACACATTTAGTGCTCTGTCTTTTATCTGAGTAACAGGCTTCATGTCTGTATCCACTTCTCTCTACACATCCATGCTGTAAGTAGACTTCAACCTGTGTTCTTTAGTTTAATTATATGTGATTGGTTGTTAATGAGTCAGTTTTCCTGTACTGTGATTGGCTGAGGAGCGAGCAGGTAAAGACTCGAGATCTTTGAGGAAAAACTGTGGGAAACATACGGAGAGATTTACAGTGAAGAGCCGATGAGTTCACTGTAGTTCAGTCCAGATCCGCACAGGAGACCAGGATGGAGTCTGGATCTCCTCCGTCAGTTAGCTCAACACTTTATGTTAGACTCGTAGGAGAAACATCAGCGTTAGAGATGTTTGATGATGCAGCTCATACATCAGAGGAGAGCAGACAGGAGTCCAGGATGTCTTATGTACTTGGAGAAGTGAATGAATGATGAGTAGACGTTATCTTCTGATGCTCCTTCAGTTCTGTAGTTTCTCTCCTCCAGGACTTTAAACCAACCTGATAATGCCACAGGTTGATGCCCAAATATGGTCGATCCAACACATCTACAACATGAAGAATTTAGTCTGCTGGTCTGAATCATAGACTGTATAAAAGAAATGGACGCAACATCCGTGACGTCACCCATTGGTTTGTGGACTGCTGCTCAGAAGCCAACAGTTTCGGATCTGGGCAGCGCCATCTTGAAAATTTCAGGTGCATGCTGGGAAAAATAAAAACACGGATTCTACTTATATGGGCATGAGGCGGAGCCATGGGCAGAGCGGGGAGGTTGCTATGGTTACGAGAGCTGGATCTGGAGGACATTGGTCAATCAACCTGTCAATCAGGACGTAGCCACGCCCTAATGCATACCCTGCTTTATCGTCACATATAAAATCAGGGAGGCCAAAATGTCCCAAATGAACATCATACTGCATTGAAGAAGGCTTTAAACTAGCGATTGAGACCATAAACACATTTTGAAAACGTTTACTGAGGTTAGAAATCAAGTGAGAAGTTGGTGAATTCTCCATTGACTTGTATAGAGACGGTCGCCCCCTGGTGGCCTTTTGATAGAATGCAGCTCTAAGTTACTTCTCCATTGACTTGTATAGAGACGGTCGCCCCCTGGTGGCCTTTTGATAGAATGCAGCTCTAAGTTACTTCTCCATTGACTTGTATAGAGACGGTCGCCCCCTGGTGGCCTTTTGATAGAATGCAGCTCTAAGTTACTTCCTGGTTGGCCTCATTTCAGAGGACCACAACTCCCTGCCTGGTCTAAAGACAAAACATTAGACGCCACTCGCTTTGTCCTCCATCCATCACGTTATCAATCCTCTGACTCATTACCTTTACTCTGCTCAGAGAAACAATCAGACACATATCTGACCTTGGCTGCTATAGCAACACTATCAGATGCTTCCTGTTTTCCCCAAAAGGAGCAGACTCACTGCTCACCACTATCTAAAGAGGAGACAGTGTCTGAACCAACATTAGATATGACCTCATGATGATCACAGAGCCTAGTTTGACCCAGTGCATGTTAATGACTGATGGAAATGAAACAGTCTGGACTCTGCTGCTCTAAGGACTCAACTTTAACCTTTTTGCTCAGTTTCATGTTCTACAGTTTGGATCAGACTAACTCAGACTGAGACCTTCATCAGCATCTTTACACACAATTAAATGTTTGTTAACTTAACCGGATCAGTGCCCTGCGATCGGCCGTCTGGCCTGCAGAGCGATGACAAGGCAGATCTGAGTTTCCAGGTGTAGCAGAGCTGAGTCAGATCTTTAAGCTGCTCTGATTCATTCATTAAAGTGTGCTGACTCATCGTGGGCAGGTTGCGATTTCACAGCTGATGAAGTGTTTCTACTCTCAGTCCTGAACTCGGCTGCTTCATCGCCGTCTGAGCTCAGAATGAAAAACAGTGTCAGGATGATTGAGCTCTTCATCCACAGCAGGAAAATAACTGACAGCTGCTCAGTCGACTGTTTCAGCTTCAAAGTTCCTCAATTAAACATCCAGAGAACAAACGGATGACTGATCTCTGTTCTCTGTATTTCCTGCACAGTCACAGCGTAACATTTAAATCTTCTGCTTTAAACAGGAATGAATGTGGAAGTGTTTGTTTGATCCTCCGCTGCAGCAGCTGTGTGAGAATCAGCTGATAAACAGTCACACAGCGTCACTCAAAGCTCTGTCACATTCCTGTTAGTCTGATGCCAACTTCTCCTCTTCAGCCAGGACTGCAAACATGTCTATAATATTCTAAGGTTGTTGTTTTTTTTTAACATTTTCAGTGTGAATAAAATCTTGTGGAGGAAAACACATCGTCTATAAATAGTTTAGAGTCGTTGAGATATTTTAGTCAGAAGCAAAAATTTGATCTGGAAACATTTAAATTCACTGCTGCTAAAAAAGCATCTGTACATCACCTGCAGGAGAAGGGTGGTTGCTAAGGTGGTTGCTAAGGTGGTTACTAAGGTGGTTGCTAAGGTGTTTAAAGAGACGTGGAGCTAAAACGGCCTGTTAATAGACAGAGGCTGAACTGAGGCGCTGCTTAAAGGACCAGTAGAAGATAAATAAGGAGTTTTTATTCCAGTAGAGACTCAGAATATTAATATAGAGCTAAAGATGTGAAGAATATGAGTTTATTTAAAGATGCTCTGCAAATGAAATGAATGTAATTAAAGCTGCAGATGTGATGAATTAGTTTCCAGCTATTAAATAAACCAACTACTTAATATGAATCATTTTTATAGAGCAGGAAATGTTCATATTCTCTGGTTTCAGCTTCTTAAATAAATATATTTGCTGTTTCTTTGGTCTCTGTGACAGTAAACTGAATCTGTACTTTAAAGGACGTTTCAACCTTTTTCTGACATTTCTGATGTTTGTGCAGCTCTGAAGTTTAAACGTTTCCTCCACAGAAACGTCTGCAGAGCCCGAATCTGTTCAGCTGTTTGACTGCAGAACAGAATCATGATTGCAGCTGCATTATTACAGATTACAGGAGGAAGTCCCCTGTGTGTGTGTGTGTGTGTGTGTGTGTGTGTGTGTGTGGGTTCAAAGCCTTCAAACATGCTCAGATAAAAGCAGAGTGACTGTTGCTCTTGCTCCTCTCAGCCCTTACAGTCCTCTGAAAGATGCATGCTGGGAAGTCTTTGAAGAGCCTGGTCTGAAAATCACTTTACTGATAAATAAGCAGAGATTCAGTGAAACCCTCCACACACACACACACACACACACACACACACACACACACACACACACACACACACACACACACACACACACACACACACACACACACACACACACACACACACACACAAACACAAACACACACACACACACACAGGTAACCTTCAGCCTCACTCTGCACTGACTCACCTGTTCACTCATCACCAGCTTTAAGTTAACTCTGTTTTTACTCTCTAGCAGCTACTAAATGCTCCACTGTGTTCACCAGCTAGTCGACATCAAAGACTGTATCATATCATTTTATTTTATTTTATCTTATTTTATTTATTGTGTTTATTTGTTAGGGACAGTGTAAATGAACATAGTGCAGCTTCAGCTTGTTTTAAAGGAGCTACTGTCCCTAATCAGGCTTTTAAAAGACAGATATCTAATATTACATACAAAACCATAAAAAGGAAGAGGAAAATATTTAACCCCTCCTGTTGTCCTCAAATTAAGGAAGAAGGAAGGAAAGGAAGAAGAAGGAAGGAAAGGAGGGAAGGAAGAAGGAAGGAAGGAGTAAAGGAAGAAAGGAAGGAAGAAAAGAAAGAAGGAAAGAAAGGAGGAAGAAGGAAGGACAGGAGGGAAGGAAGAAGGAAGGAAGGAGGAAAGGAAGAAAGGAAGGAAGAAAAGAAAGAAGGAAAGAAAGGAGGAAGAAGGAAGGAAAGGAGGGAAGGAAGAAGGAAGGAAGGAGGAAAGGAAGAAAGGAAGGAAGAAAAGAAAGAAACAAAGGAAGGAAGGACAGAGGAAATAAGCAAGGAAGGTAGGAGGGAGGGAGAAAGGAAAAGAGGAAGGGAGGAAGAAGGAAGGAAAGGAGGAAAGAAAGGAAGGAAGGAAGGATGGAGGAAAAAAGGAAGGAAGGGCGGAAGGTATGTTCACCAGCTAGTCGACATCAAAGACTGTATTATATTATTTGATTTCATTTTATTTTATTTATTGTTTTTATTTGTTAGGGACAGTGTAAATGAACATAGTGCAGCTTCAGCTTGTTTTACAGGAGCTGCTGCTGGTTCTCATCTACTGTCCCTAGTCAATATGACATATAAAACCAATCATGATAAAAAGGAAGAGGAAAATATTTAAACCATCCAACAGTCGATTATAACTCAATTGAAGCTTCGACTTTGGCATTTTGACCGTCGCCATCTTGGTGTTTTTGGAGCCAGAAGTGATGAGAAGTGACCATATTTGGACGACAGTGTGGAGCTGAGTCCAAATACAGCTCCTCATGCATCACCATGGTAACGACCTGTCAATCATAAGGTAGCCACGCCCTAAAGCCCTAAAGCGTACGCTGCTCTATCGTCTGTTTTACTCTAAATGGAGCCATGATTCACTAAATGAATATCATGCTTTATTACAGAAGACTTTAAACTAGAGACTGAAACTGTATGAAATGAAACTTCTATATAATCAGGTGTCTGTTTGGAGCCAGTGGAGTCGCCCCCTGCTGGCCATTAGAGAGAACGCAGGTTTAAGTCATTTTTCAGACCTGCAGCAAAAAGCTAGTCTACAGATAACTGAGTCTGTCTGTTTGGTGCTGAGCAGGTAGAGAACAGCTGACTGTGTTTGGTGCTGAGCAGGTAGAGAACAGCTGACTGTGTTTGGTGCTGAGCAGGTAGAGAACAGCTGACTGTGTGTTTGGTGCTGAGCAGGTAGAGAACAGCTGACTGTTTGGTGCTGAGCAGGTAGAGAACAGCTGACTGTTTGGTGCTGAGCAGGTAGAGAACAGCTGACTGTGTGTTTGGTGCTGAGCAGGTAGAGAACAGCTGACTGTGTGTTTGGTGCTGAGCAGGTAGAGAACAGCTGACTGTGTGTTTGGTGCTGAGCAGGTAGAGAACAGCTGACTGTGTTTGGTGCTGAGCAGGTAGAGAACAGCTGACTGTCTGTTTGGTGCTGAGCAGGTAGAGAACAGCTGACTGTGTGTTTGGTGCTGAGCAGGTAGAGAACAGCTGATGTGTTTGGTGCTGAGCAGGTAGAGAACAGCTGACTGTCTGTTTGGTGCTGAGCAGGTAGAGAACAGCTGACTGACTGTTTGGTGCTGAGCAGGCAGAGAACAGCTGACTGTGTGTTTGGTGCTGAGCAGGTAGAGAACAGCTGACTGTCTGTTTGCAGCTGAGCAGGTAGAGAACAGCTGATGTTAGTTTGGTGCTGAGCAGGTAGAGAACAGCTGACTGTGTTTGTTTGGTGCTGAGCAGGTAGAGAACAGCTGACTGACTGTTTGGAGCTGAGCAGGTAGAGAACAGCTGACTGTCTGGTGCTGAGCAGGTAGAGAACAGCTGACTGACTGTTTGGTGCTGAGCAGGTAGAGAACAGCTGACTGTGTTTGGTGCTGAGCAGGTAGAGAACAGCTGACTGTGTTTGGTGCTGAGCAGGTAGAGAACAGCTGACTGTCTGTTTGGTGCTGAGCAGGTAGAGAACAGCTGACTGTCTGTTTGGTGCTGAGCAGGTAGAGAACAGCTGACTGTGTTTGGTGCTGAGCAGGTAGAGAACAGCTGACTGTCTGTTTGGTGCTGAGCAGGTAGAGAACAGCTGACTGTCTGTTTGGTGCTGAGCAGGTAGAGAACAGCTGACTGTCTGTTTGGTGCTGAGCAGGTAGAGAACAGCTGACTGTCTGTTTGGTGCTGAGCAGGTAGAGAACAGCTGACTGTCTGTTTGGTGCTGAGCAGGTAGAGAACAGCTGACTGTGTTTGGTGCTGAGCAGGTAGAGAACAGCTGACTGTGTTTGGTGCTGAGCAGGTAGAGAACAGTTGACTGTCTGTTTGGTGCTGAGCAGGTAGAGAACAGCTGACTGTGTGTTTGGTGCTGAGCAGGTAGAGAACAGTTGACTGTGTGTTTGGTGCTGAGCAGGTAGAGAACAGCTGACTGTTTGGTGCTGAGCAGGTAGAGAACAGCTGTCTGTCTGTTTGGTGCTGAGCAGGTAGAGAACAGCTGTCTGTCTGTTTGGTGCTGAGCAGGTAGAGAACAGCTGACTGTGTTTGGTGCTGAGCAGGTAGAGAACAGCTGACTGACTGTTTGGTGCTGAGCAGGTAGAGAACAGCTGACTGTGTTTGGTGCTGAGCAGGTAGAGAACAGCTGACTGTTTGGTGCTGAGCAGGTAGAGAACAGCTGACTGTGTTTGGTGCTGAGCAGGTAGAGAACAGCTGACTGACTGTTTGGTGCTGAGCAGGTAGAGAACAGCTGACTGACTGTTTGGTGCTGAGCAGGTAGAGAACAGCTGACTGTTTGGTGCTGAGCAGGTAGAGAACAGCTGACTGACTGTTTGGTGCTGAGCAGGTAGAGAACAGCTGACTGTGTTTGGTGCTGAGCAGGTAGAGAACAGCTGACTGTCTGTTTGGTGCTGAGCAGGTAGAGAACAGCTGACTGTGTTTGGTGCTGAGCAGGTAGAGAACAGCTGACTGTGTTTGGTGCTGAGCAGGTAGAGAACAGCTGACCGTCTGTTTGGTGCTGAGCAGGTAGAGAACAGCTGACTGTGTTTGGTGCTGAGCAGGTAGAGAACAGCTGACTGTCTGTTTGTTTGGTGCTGAGCAGGTAGAGAACAGCTGACTGTGTGTTTGGTGTTGAGCAGGTAGAGAACAGCTGACTGACTGTTTGTTTGGTGCTGAGCAGGTAGAGAACAGCTGACTGTGTGTTTGGTGCTGAGCAGGTAGAGAACAGCTGACTGTGTGTTTGGTGCTGAGCAGGTAGAGAACAGCTGACTGTGTTTGGTGCTGAGCAGGTAGAGAACAGCTGACTGTGTGTTTGGTGCTGAGCAGGTAGAGAACAGCTGACTGTGTGTTTGGTGCTGAGCAGGTAGAGAACAGCTGACTGTGTGTTTGGTGCTGAGCAGGTAGAGAACAGCTGACTGTGTTTGGTGCTGAGCAGGTAGAGAACAGCTGACTGTGTTTGGTGCTGAGCAGGTAGAGAACAGCTGACTGTGTTTGAGAGTGAACCAGGACAGTAAAGCTGCAGCCGGACAGATAAACAATGAACTGAAAGTGAAAGTGAAACTAAAACTTTTGGAATCTGAAACTCAGAGATGAATCTGATAAACTCTTAATGCAGCAGCTGGTCAGATCTGCAGGTTATGAACAGAGACTTCATACAGCGAGGAGTCTTTAAATGTCTGACAGCTTCACTCAAACCAGGAAAACTCTGAGACAAGTCAGCGTCTCAGCGTCTCGATCCCGGAGGAGGAATTCATAAGATTCTGTGTTTTCCTTCACAAAATGTCTTTTTTAGAAATGTTTTTGACAGAAGTAGAAACGAGTTCTGACAGAGACGAACGCTTCAAGCTCTCCTGTTAAAACGGCTTCACAGCAGGAGGAGAAACCACGCTGAAATATTCAAAACACAACGTCTTTATTATTTCCTCAGATGGAAATATTCATCGCTTTAGTCACATTTCCCCAAATTCAGCCTGACGGATGTTTAAAAACTCCTTCCTTCCTTAAACCATTTAAAGGCTTTCACCCCAGATTTAAAAGTTATTAATGGATCAATTAATAAAGAGATTTAAAATATATAACTGTAAATACAATTATTATATATTATATATAATAAATAAACTGACCTGATGAAGAACGCTGTTGTGTTGCGTGTTGCGTTCACTGACCTGATGAAGAACGCTGTTGTGTTGCATTCACTGACCTGATGAAGAACGCTGTTGTGTTGCGTGTTGCGTTCACTGACCTGATGAAGAACGCTGTTGTGTTGCGTGTTGCGTTCACTGACCTGATGAACGCTGTTGTGTTGCGTTCACTGACCTGAGGAAGAACGCTGTTGTGTGGCGTTCACTGACCTGATGAAGAACGCTGTTGTGTTGTGTTGCGTTCACTGACCTGATGAAGAACGCTGTTGTGTGTTGCATGTTGCGTTCACTGACCTGATGAAGAACGCTGTTGTGTGTTGCGTGTTGCGTTCACTGACCTGATGAAGAACGCTGTTGTGTTGTGTTGCGTTCACTGACCTGATGAAGAACGCTGTTGTGTTGCGTTCACTGACCTGATGAACGCTGTTGTGTTGCGTTCACTGACCTGAGGAAGAACGCTGTTGTGTGGCGTTCACTGACCTGATGAAGAGCGCTGTTGTGTTGCGTTCACTGACCTGATGAAGAGCGCTGTTGTGTTGCGTTCACTGACCTGATGAAGAGCGCTGTTGTGTTGCGTTCACTGACCTGATGAAGAAGGCTGTTGTGTTGCGTTCACTGACCTGATGAAGAACGCTGTTGTGTGGCGTTCACTGACCTGATGAAGAGCGCTGTTGTGTTGCGTTCACTGACCTGAGGAAGAAGGCTGTTGTGTTGCGTTCACTGACCTGAGGAAGAACGCTGTTGTGTGGCGTTCACTGACCTGATGAAGAGCGCTGTTGTGTTGCGTTCACTGACCTGATGAAGAGCGCTGTTGTGTTGCGTTCACTGACCTGAGGAAGAACGCTGTTGTGTGGCGTTCACTGACCTGATGAACGCTGTTGTGTTGCGTTCACTGACCTGATGAAGAGCGCTGTTGTGTTGCGTTCACTGACCTGAGGAAGAAGGCGGCAGCAGCTGACGGGGTCTGTGTGGTTTGGGTGGCGATGCTGTGAGCCGCAGGTTTGACGTCCTGAGTCTTCATGGAGACGTAATCTCCTCCTGCAGCAAAAACCTGACGACAGGAAGAAGGGTCGGAGTTACACTGATCAGCTAATGAAGCTTAGCCAACACACTGTGATGTGATCTGAGGTTTGGATATAACCAGGCGGGGAGTTCCTGTCCTCTGAAATGAAGCCAATGGAGAAGTAACTTAGAGCTGCATTCTATCAAAAGGCCACCAGGGGGCGACCGTCTCTATACAAGTCAATGGAGAAGTAACTTAGAGCTGCATTCTATCAAAAGGCCACCAGGGGGCGACCGTCTCTATACAAGTCAATGGAGAATTCACCAACTTCTCACTTGATTTCTAACCTCAGTAAACGTTTTCAAAATGTGTTTATGGTCTCAATCGCTAGTTTAAAGCCTTCTTCAATGCAGTATGATGTTCATTTGGGACATTTTGGCCTCCCTGATTTTATATGTGACGATAAAGCAGGGTATGCATTAGGGCGTGGCTACGTCCTGATTGACAGGTTGATTGACCAATGTCCTCCAGATCCAGCCCTCGTAACCATAGCAACCTCCCTGCTCCGCCCATGGCCCAGCCTCATGCCCATATAAGTAGAATCCGTGTTCTTTTTTTTCCCAGCATGCACTTGAAATTTTTTCAAGATGGCGCTGCCTAGATTAGAAACTATTGGCTTCCGAGCAGCAGTCCACAAACCAATGGGTGACGTCACGGATGTTACGTCTGTTTCTTTTATACAGTCTATGGATATAACGGAGTCTAAAGGAAGTTACACGGGAAACATCAGGACTCATGTGAAAGAAAATAAATCTGTTTTCACTTTGAACTGATTCACTTCTTTTTCTTTTTCGTCTCTAACTGCAGATGAGCTGTTGGTCTCAGAGGGAAACATGGCTGCTGCTGCTGCTGCTTCGTTAGCTTGAGTCTGGATGAGGAAGTCATTACGCCTTTAGCTCCGGTCATTAGCCTCATCCAAACATCCCATAATGCTCCATCCTCCCAGTTCAGCCAGCAGCAGACCAGCAGACCAGTGATCCTGCTGAGAGACCAGCACAGAGGTGGAAACCTAAACTCACTTCACTGGAAATGAAATACTGACGTTTCTTTAATGTTTATTGTCCAGAATCTCTTTCAGTAATTTACTGTCATATTAAATCAGTGATGTGATGAGTTTCATTTTAACTCTTTATTGGGCAAATAATTATATTTGGTAACTTCTGTAAATATCCCAAAGTATCCTTCCTTCCTTCCTTTCCTTCCTTCCATCTGTCCTTCCTCCCTCCCTCCTTCTCTCCTCCCTTCCTTCTTTCCTTCCTCCGTCCTTCCTTCCTTCCTTTCCTTCCTTCCATCTGTCCTTCCTCCCTCCCTCCTTCTCTCCTCCCTTCCTTCTTTCCTTCCTCCGTCCTTCCTTCCTTCCATCTGTCCTTCCTCCCTCCCTCCTTCTCTCCTCCCTTCCTTCTTTCCTTCCTCCGTCCTTCCTTCCTTCCTTTCCTTCCTTCCATCTGTCCTTCCTCCCTCCCTCCTTCTCTCCTCCCTTCCTTCTTTCCTTCCTCATCCCCTTTCTTCTTCCTTCCTTCCTTCCTTCCTTCTTTCTTCCCTTCCTCCCTCCCTCCTTCTCTCTTTCTTTCCTCCTCCCTACCTTCCTTCCTTCCTTCCTTCCTTCCTTCCTCCCTTCCTTTCAATGAGTGTCCTATAAAGGGTTAAACTGCAAACATTTTAAAATGAATGTAAAATAAATCATTCTGTTTAAAAGAAAATTAAAAACAATAAAAAAATGTTTGTCTGGTTTCCACAAAGAAAACAGCTGATGAGCGTCTGTATAACTTTTATATTTTAAAATCCTGTTTCCTCTCGGGTCAGTTTTCACCTGTTTTAATAAGTTGGAATCAGGGTTATTATAGTTAAAGAAAACTAAGACGAAAACTAAAACCAGCAATGAAAAACTGAAACTAAAATAAAAACTATAATTAAAACAAAAACGAAAACTAAATAAAAACTAAACTGAAATAAAAAAGCAAAGTGAAAAACTAAATAAAAATAAAAACTAAAGAACATTTTCAAAACTATAATAACCCTGGTTGGAATGAGGTTGTTTAAAAAGGTCAGACACAGAATTGAATTATAATTTATATTTTATGATTTATAAAAAGCCAGACCGGCTCAGTTTTGACCCAAAAGGGGAAATATTAACTTCATATTTGCTATTTTACCCCAAATGTCTTAATGTCACAGTAAATAAACTGAAATAAAGCATCACATGCAGACTGTACATCATCTATCACAGGTGTGAAGATAAATGTCCTAAATTATGTATTCTGGGAATTTTGCCTCATGAATTCAAACTAAACAAGGATAATAAGAAGATAGTTTACTGCTCGCTACAAGCTCAACACATTAGAGCCAATTCCTGGAAATCTAACGAACCAAGTTTACAAGTCTGACTGGAAAAACTTAGATTTATGATAAGGAGCAAATATCCGACTTTTAAGAAGATATGGATTGTTTTTAACCCTCGTGTCACCCTCCCAAGTCGAATTGACCCCGTCTTATTCTTCTTTCCTCCCTTCCTTCCTTATTCCTTCCTCCCTTCCTTCTTTCTTTCTTTCCTCTGTCCTTCTTTCCTACCTTCCTTCCTTCCCTCCCTCCCTTTCTTCCTCCTTCTTTCCTTCCTCCCTCCCTCCTTTCCTTCCTTCCCTCACTCCCTCCTTCTCTTTTTTCCTTCCTTCTTTCCTACCTTCCTTCCCTTTCTTCCTCCCTCCCTTTCCTCCCTTCCTCCCTCCTTTCCTTCCTTTGTTCCTTCTTTCCTTTCCCTTCTTACCTTCCTCCCTCCTTTCTTCTTTCCTTTCCTACCTTCCTTCGTTCCTCCCTCCTTTCCTTCCTTATTCATTCTTTCCTCCCTCCCTCCTTCTCTCTTTCTTTCCTCTGTCCTTCTTTCCTTTCCTTCCTTCCTCCCTCCTTTCCTTCCTTCTTCCTTTCTTCTTTCCTTTCCTCCCTTCCTTCGTTCGTCCCTCCTTTCCTTCCTTCTTTCCTTTCCCTTCTTTCCTTCCTCCCTCCTTTCTTTCCTTCCTTCCTTCCTTGACTCGAGGACAACAGGAGGGTTAATCATTTTAATAGGGGAGAAGCTTTAATGAGCTAATCGTTACTGTGACATCACCGCTTGATGTTCTTCCTCTGGACTCTTCAGGTGAAGCACGACGTATTGCTCTGTTGTAATAATTTATACTGAACATGATTTCCTTCCTCCCTCCTTCCTTTTTCCCTCCCTCCTTCCTTTCCTCCCTCCTTCTTTCCTTCCTTCCTTCCTTCCTTCCTTCCTCCCTCCTTTCCTTCCCTCCTTCCCTTCTGCTCTCTTTCTTTCCTCCCTCCTTTTCTTCCTTCTTCCTTCCCTCCTTCCTTCCTTCCTTCCCTCCCTCCTTCCTCCCTTCTTCTTTCCTCCTTTCCTTTCTTCCCTCCCTCCTTCCTCCCTCCTTTCCTTCCTAGTTAATGCAAGTTTCATCTTTGTTTGACGTTTTCATGAGGAAAAGTTACATTTTATACCTTTAAAATCAAGTTGTTGTTTAGCAAACTGGAGCTGCTTCATGTCACATTAAAACAGAAAAGAATTTAATATTATCTTTAAGTGTTTTCAGAC
>NC_070594.1:1364350-1430092 GCF_027409825.1 Scomber japonicus | reverse complement strand
TTTTCACTCTCTAGTAAACTGCTCCTCGATGTATAAATAACCCTGACCGTGTAAAACACGAGCAGAGCTGATCATATAAACGAGTGAAATCGAACCCTAACCCTTCATACTACTCGTCTCATTCACACACATCCATACCCTGCTGACAGGAAGCTGCTCATCAGGAGGAAACTAACTATTCATACAGCATCTTGCCCAAAGACACGTCAACATGTCGGGAATCAAACCGCCGATCTCCCGACTGATGGACGAGCCGCTCCTCCTGAACCCTCAGACACTTACTTTCACTTTCTAACTTGTCGCCTTCAGCCCCAAGAAACGCTGACTCGAGTGACATCATCAGTGACATCATCAGTGACATCATCAGCTCACAAAAAGCCTTCATACAACTTTTTACACACGTGGAAACACTGAAGCAGCTCAGCTTTAACATCAGCACAGAGTCCTCTGGCTGCATTAGGACCACCAGGACCCCCACAGGAACTGGACTTCACTACTTTTATTTTATTCTTACTTTTAGACTCATGAGGTTTGTGATATCCATAAAGAGAACAAATAAATAAATAAATAAATAAATAGATAGCCTGAATGAAAATAACAATGATCTCTTCACATTAAGGTGCAAAAATACACATTAAAGAAATGATTAACAACGGTGCATAAAGTGTTATAATATGTGCACAGTGTAAAGCTAAAATTATGACTAGGCAATAAAAGGGGGGGGGGGAGGGAGAGACAGAGAGAGAGAGTGAGAGAGAGAGAGAGTGAGAGAGAGAGACAGAGAGAGACAGAGAGAGACAGAGAGAGACAGAGAGAGAGAGAGAGAGAAAGAGAGAGAGAGAGAGAGAGAGAGAGAGCGAGAGACAGAGAGAGAGAGAGAGGGACACAGAGAGAGAGAGAGAGAGACAGAGAGAGAGAGAGAGAGAGAGAGACACAGAGACAGAGAGAGAGAGACAGAGAGAGAGAGAGAGAGAGAGAGAGAGACAGAGAGAGAGAGAGGAGAGAGAGACAGAGACAGAGAGACACAGAGAGAGAGAGAGAGAGAGAGAGAGAGACAGAGAGAGAGAGAGAGAGACACAGAGACAGAGAGAGAGAGACAGAGAGAGAGAGAGAGAGAGAGAGGACAGAGAGAGAGAGAGAGAGAGAGAGACAGAGAGAGAGAGAGAGAGAGAGAGACAGAGTGAGAGAGAGAGAGACAGAGAGAGAGAGAGAGAGAGAGAGAGAGAGACACAGAGACACAGAGACAGAGAGAGAAAGAGAGAGAGAGAGAGAGAAAGCCAGAGAGAGAGAGACAGAGAGAGAGAGAGAGACAGAGAGAGGAGAGAGAGAGAGAGTTAACACCAGAGTCTGAAGCTCGCCTCGCCCAGCAGGATCAGAGCTCTCGTTTTACGCTTCAGAGTAAAAACCTGACAGACGAGCTCAACGTCAAACTAACTTCAGATCTTTGCTTCCTCAGAGTCATGAGGAGCTTTGGGAGGGGGGGGGGTGATGTGGTGGTGGGGGGGGGGGGGGGGTTTATAGTTCATATCCAGATCCAACCTCTCTCTGTGTGTAACTTTAAATTAATAAATATTACATTAAAGGTCTTTTTACGATATAAGAACAAAATAATCTCTTCTGGTTCTCTTGGAAACTCCTGGCGGCTTCCTGTCTAAGCTTTTCAAAATAAAACCTTATGTTATCTCATTATTATTTAAAGTCATTACTGTAGTTTTATTGTAGCAGCGAATATAATGAAGTATGATAGAAAAGTTATGAGGTTCCTTTATCTTTTAGTAACTGCTCTCCATCATCCACCAGCTGTAATCTGCAGCCTCGCCACTAGATGTCACTAAATCCTGAACACTGCCTCTTTCCTTCCTTACTTCTTTCCTCCTTCCTCCCTCCTATCTTCCTTCTTTTCTTCTTTCCTCCATCCTTCCTTCCTCCCTTCTTTCCTTTCCTCCCTCCCTTCCTCCATCCCCCTTTCTTCCTTCTGTCGTTCCTTCCTCTCTCCTCCTTCCTTCCTTCCTCTCCTCCCTCCCTCCCTCCCTCCTTTCCTTCCTTCTTCCTCCCTTCTTTCCTTGACTCGGGTTATCTGCAGCTTCACCACTAGATGTCACTAAATCCTGAACACTGCTCCTTTAAAGGGTTTAAACCAGGGGGGTCAAACATGCGGCCCGTGGGCCAGAACCGGCCCGCCCAGGGGTCCAATTCGGCCACCACTTTCCCTTCCTGTCTTTTTTTCCGTCCTTCCTTCCTTTTGTTTGTCCTTCCTTCCTTCCTTCTTTCCTTCCATTTGTCCTTCCTTCCTTCCTTCTTTCCTTCCATTTGTCCTTCCTCCCTTCCTTCCACCTTTCCTTCCTTCATTCCTTGCTCCTTGTCATCTTTCCTTCGTGTCTTTTTTTCCTTCCTTCCTTCCTTGCTCCCTTCCTTCCACCTTTCCTTCCTTCATTCCTTCTTCCCTGTCATCTTTCCTTCCTGTATTCTTTGCCTTCCTTCATTCCTTCCTTCCTTTCATTTTTCCCTCCTGTCTTTTTTTCCTTCCTTCCTTCCTTGCTCCCTTCCTTCCACCTTTCCTTCCTTCATTCCTTCCTCCCTTTCATCTTTCCTTCCTGTCCTTTTTTCCAACCTTTCCATTCTTTTCTTTCTTCCCTCCTCACTTTTATTCTTTCCTTCCTTCCACCTGTCTTTCCTTTTTCCTTTCTTCTCCTCTTTCCTTCCCACCTTCCTTCCATTTGTCCTTCCTCCCTTCCTTCATTCCTTCCTTCTTTTTAATGATCCGGCCCATATGAGATCAGATTGGGCTGTTTGTGGCCCTTGAATGTTTTATATTCTAACCTTCAGCGCCGCGGTGTCGGCCAGAGCGGCCGCCTGTCGGTTCAGCTGCGACGCCATGATGTGGCAGCGCTGACAAAGTCTCTGCAGCTCCTCCTCTTCCTCCTCCTCCTCCTCTTCCTCCTCCTCCCGCTTGCCGTAGCGGCTCAGCTCGCCGGCCGACAGCGAGCAGCCGGAGCCTTCGGGGTTCGGCCTCATGGCGCAGCTCCTCGCCTCCTCGTCTTCCTCGCCTGCAGAACGAAGACGCTTCCTGCGACAGGAGGCGCCGAGAGGAAGAGGAGTCTCTCCCTCCACGACCTGAGGACAGAAACACACTCTCACTAGCTGTTTGTTCTCATTCAGACCAGCAGGCGAGGACGCAGGGTTATTATAGTTAACTGAAATTAAAATAAAAACTACAATGAACAAAGTAAAACTAACTAAAACTAAACTGTCCTGCAGATAAATTCAGCTTTGTTTTCTCCCTCGGTTACTTCCTGTCCTGCAGCAGCCGCTATGCTGCCATACCTAACCCCTCCAGAGGGGGGCAGCATAGCGGATATCACCTTCGTGGTTAAAGAATGAAATTAAAAAGGACTCGATGATAAACCATCAGCTTCTACAAGTCAAGGCTTCCTCTTAATACCTGAAACACTAAAACTAAGACTAAAACTGGTCAATTCCTTCAAAATAAAACCAAACTAAAACTGGTCAATTCCTTCAAAATAAAACTTATCAATTCCTTCAAAATAAAACCAAACTAAAACTGGTCAATTCCTTCAAAATAAAACCAAACTAAAACTAGCCAGTTCCTTCAAAATAAAACCAAACTAAAACTACTAAATCACTTGTTGAACTCACTAAAACTAAACTGAAATAAAAAAGCAAACTGAAAACTAAATAAAAAATAAAACTAAAGAACATTTATAAACTATAATAACCAGCAGGCGAGGACGCAGGTTATAATGAAGAGTCAGGACTATTAGAGCGATAGAATCAAATATCATAATATATTTCACCAAATATCTCGATATATTAGAGATGACTGTTGATGCCAGAGCTGGGAGATTATAGCAAACTGAACTTTTAACCTGGATCAGGGTTAATGAACAATGATTGTTTAGTTTAGCATCTTTAAGGAGGTAAAATAAAGATGTAAAGATCATGGTTTGGGTTCAAATGATCCTTAAAGATATGAAACCTTTGCTGCCATGGCAACAGTGAACACCACCATTAACTGACATGAGCAAGATTAAGAGATTAGAGTTTCTAAATATTGGTTTCAATTATTTTTCCATGAAGAGAATCCCAGAGTTCATGTTTCTCTCTTCTTTTAATCTCACTACTGTGTTCATAGAGCTCTTAACTTAAATAATAATAAACCTGGTTGTAGAGCTCTTAACTTAAATAATAAACCTGTTTGTAGAGCTCTTAACTTAAATAATAAACCTGTTTGTAGAGCTCTTAACTTAAATAATAAACCTGTTTGTAGAGCTCTTAACTTAAATAATAAACCTGTTTGTAGAGCTTGTTACTTAAATAATAAACCTGTTTGTAGAGCTCTTAACTTATATAATAAACCTGTTTGTAGAGCTCTTAACTTAAATAATAAACCTGTTTGTAGAGCTCTTAACTTAAATAATAAACCTGTTTGTAGAGCTCTTAACTTAAATAATAAACCTGTTCATAGAGCTCTTAACTTAAATAATAAACCTGTTTGTAGAGCTCTTAACTTATAATATAACTATATATAACTAATACTAATAAACCTGAGAGTCTGAGGTCAGTGTGATAATAAAGATAATGAAGTGAAGGACTCACCGTGTATCTCCTGTAGTCCGGCCTGCGTCCCCGAGCCGTGTTCCAGTACTGAGAATACATCTCCGATCAGGAACTCTGATTCTCTCTAATCATTAAAGCTCTAATCATCGGCTAACTTCTCGTTATTCTCTCCGATCAGGAACTCTGATTCTCTCTGATCATCGGCTAACTTCTCGTTATTCTCTCCGATCAGGAACTCTGATTCTCTCTGATTAAAGCTCCGATCAGGAACTCTGATTATTAATCAAAGCTCTGCTCAGAAACCAAAGCTCTGATTATCGGTTAACTTCTCTTCAGTTGAGCTGCCGTCGGGTTCACAGAGAGAAGAAACCTCAACACTGATCCTGAGACTCTCTGCTTCAATACAGTAAGAGTGTGTGTGTGTGTGTGTGTGTGTGGCTGTGTGTGTGTGTGTGTGGTTGTGTGTGTGTGTGTGTGGCTGTATGTGTGTGTGTGTGTGGCTGTATGTGTGTGTGTGTGTGGCTGAGTGTGTGTGTGTGTGTGTGTGTGGGGGGGGGGGGGCTCTGTGGGGTTGTGTGTCTATGTGTGTGTGGCTGTATGTGTGTGTGTGTGTGTGTGTGGCTGTGTGTATGTGTCTGTGTGTGTGTGTGGCTATGTGTGTGTGTGTGTGTGAGTGTGAGAATGTGTGGCTGAGTGTATGTGTGTGTGTGTGTGTGTGGGGGGGGGGGCTCTGTGGAGTTGTGTGTCTATGTGTGTGTGTGGCTCTCTGTGTGAGTATGTGTGGATGTGTGTGGCTGTGTGTGTGTGTGTGTGTGTGTGGCTGTGTGTATGTGTGTGTTGTGTGTGTGTGTGGCTGTGTGTGTGTGTGTGTGTGTGTGTGTGGCTGTGTGTGTGTGTGTGTGTGTGGCTCTGTGTGTGTGTGGCTGTATGTGTGTGTGTGTGTGTGGCTGTGTGTGTGTGTGTGTGTGTGGCTGTGTGTCTGTGTGTGTGTGTGTGTGTGTGTGGGAGGAGACTGGTGTCGTTGAAGCGTGAACTTTCAGACTGCAGGACGAGGAAGAAGACGAGGAGGAAGACGAGGAAGACGAAGAGGAAGAGATGAGACTCTATCACAGAGTTACATCACTGCTGAGTTCAGACAGTCGATCAGTAATTAGTGAGAATCAGTGTGTGTGTGTGTGTGTGTGTGTGTGTGTGTGTGTGTGTGTGTGTGTGTGTGTGTGTGTGTGTGTGTGTGTGTCTCTTAATAAACTGCAGATGAGCTTCTATTGAGTCAGATCAGTGATATCAGACACATTTACTGTCCAGCATCAGATTCCCTATTTTTCACTGGTTTCAGACTCTAAAGTTAATCCTGCGTGATGTGCATGGGTTTTTAATTTGGTCTATTTTGCAGCAAAAGAGTCAGAAAATCGTTCTTTTCAGAATAAAACGAGCTGCTGGTTTAAAACTCTACAAACTGTTTAAAATGATAAAACATCATGGAAGGAAGGAGGGAGGAAGGAAGGAAGGAAGGGAGGCAGCAAGACATCATGGAGGTTACGCCCAGTTCAATATAATCAATATATTAAAAAAAGATCAATAAGAGAGTCAAGGAAGGAAGGGTGGAAGAGGAAGGAAAGGAGGAAAGGAGGAAGGAAGGAAGGAAGGAAGGACATAAGGAAGGAAGGAAGGAGAGAGGAAGGAAGGAAGGAAGGAAGGAAGGAAGGGAGGACGACACGAAGGTTATAGATAAATTCAGACTGAACTCCGCAGCAAGACAGCATGGAGGTTACGCCCAGTTCAATATAATCAATATATTAAAAAAAGATCACTGAGAGAATCAAGGAAGGAAGGGTGGAAGAGGAAGGAAAGGAGGAAAGGAGGAAGGAAGGAAGGAAGGACATAAGGAAGGAAGGAAGGAGAGAGGAAGGAAGGAAGGAAGGAAGGAAGGAAGGGAGGACGACACAAAGGTTATAGATAAATTCAGACTGAACTCCGCAGCAAGACATCATGGACGTTGCGGCCAGTTCAATATAATCAATATATTAAAAAAAGATCAATAAGAGAGATTTGAAATGACATTTGACCCATTTTATACCAAAAGACTGAATGCTCCTGAAAATGTCAAATGGTGTAACCACAAAAGAATGATAAATATTAAATAATGTTAATATTTAGAACAATAGTATTCCATTAGCTTTATTTAATATAAAAGTTATAATGTAAGATCATGCCACACTAGTTGATATGGTGTTAGGTAGGAAGGTAGGTAGGTAGGAAGGAAGGAAGGAAGGAAGGAAGGAAGGAAGGAAGGAAGGAAGGAAGGAAGGAAGGAAGGAAGGAAGGAAGATCATGCCAAACTAGTTGATATGGTGTTAGGTAGGTAGGTAGGTAGGAAGGAAGGAAGGAAGGAAGGAAGGAAAGAAGGAAGGAAGGAAGGAAGGAAGGAAGGAAGGAAGGAAGGAAGATCATGCCAAACTAGTTGATATGGTGTTAGGTAGGAAGGAAGGAAGGAAGGAAGGAAGGAAGGAAGGAAGGAAGGAAGGAAGGAAGATCATGCCAAACTAGTTGATATGGTGTTAGGTAGGTAGGTAGGTAGGAAGGAAGGAAGGAAGGAAGGAAGGAAGGAAGGAAGGAAGGAAGGAAGGAAGGAAGGAAGATCATGCCAAACTAGTTGATATGGTGTTAGGTAGGTAGGTAGGTAGGAAGGAAGGAAGGAAGGAAGGAAGGAAGGAAGGAAGGAAGGAAGGAAGGAAGGAAGGAAGGAAGATCATGCCAAACTAGTTGATATGGTGTTAGGTAGGAAGGAAGGAAGGAAGGAAGGAAGGAAGGAAGGAAGGAAGATCATGCCAAACTAGTTGATATGGTGTTAGGTAGGAAGGAAGGAAGGAAGGAAGGAAGGAAGGAAGGAAGGAAGATCATGCCAAACTAGTTGATATGGTGTTTTATTGACTATTGACACATATTTATTTATTTGGTACAAAGTTTTTATGGTTACACCACTTAGACATTTTTACCATAATCCTCTAATATATTCTCTCTAAATGGATTAAAAGCAGAAATTTGATGCTGGGTCCACAAAAAAAGAATGTGTGAAGTTATTCATACGTTTATTTTCACATTTTAACCCTTTAAATTTAAACTAGACCTCATGAACACTAACATCACTGACCCTAACTCTTCTTTAGATCAGGTTCATGGTTGACTATTATTGGATGTTTTACTTTCCGTCAGAGTGATTCACGGCTGAGGTAAATCGCTCCAAACTGTTTCCTGTCTGCATCGATCGGGTTCATCATGAAGCCGTTTCACTTTGCTTAATTAAGCTCGGAGGAGGAAACCGGTCTTTTATCAGGATGCTTATTGGAAACGTGACGGTTTTTAAAAGCTGCAGAAAAAAAACTACAACATGTAAATTTTATGTTGTTCACGTTTAGATTCGTCTTCTTAAACTTCCTGTTTCCTCCCGGGTCAAACTGACCCCTTCTGTTCTGACTGTTCCTCCCTCCCTCCCTCCTTTCCATCCTTTCCATCTTCCTCCCTCCCTCTCCTTTGTTCTTCCTCCCTCCTTTCCTTCCTTCCATCCATCATTCCTTCCTTCCTTACTCCCTCCCTACCTCCTTTCCTTCCTTCCTCCCTTCTTTGTCCGTTCCTTCCTTCCTTTCTTCCTCCCTTCCATCCTTTCCTTCTTCCACCCTCCCTCCCTCCCTTCCTCCTCCCTCCTTTCCTTCCTCCCTCCCTTCTTTGTCCGTCGTCCTTTCTTTGTCCCTTCCTTTTTTCTTTTCCTTCCTTCCTTCTCCCTCCTTTCCTTCCTTCATTCCCTTCTTCCTTCCTCCCTTCCATCCTTTCCTTCTTCCTCCCTTTTCACTTTGCTTAATTAAGCTCGGAGGAGGAAACCGGTCTTTTATCAGGATGCTTATTGGAAACGTGACGGTTTTTAAAAGCTGCAGAAAAAAAACTACAACATGTAAATTTTATGTTGTTCACATTTAGATTCGTCTTCTTAAACTTCCTGTTTCCTCCCGGGTCAAACTGACCCCGTCTGTTTGACTGTTCCTTCTTTCCTTCCTTCCTCTTTTCCTTTCTCCCTCCCTCCCATCTTTCCTTTCTATCTCCCTCCTTTCATTCCTTTACTTCCTCCCTTCTTTCGTCCGTTGTCCTTCCTTCCTCCCTTCCATCTTTCTCCCTTCCATCACTCCTTTCCTTCCTTCCTCCTTTCCATCCTTCCTCCCTCCCTCCCTCCCTCCTTCTTCTTCCCTTCCATCCTTTCTCCTTTCTTCCTCCCTTCCCTCCTTTCCTTCCTTCTTCCTCCCTTCCATCCTTCTTCCTCCCTCCTTTCCTTCCTTCCTTCCTTCTTCCTCCCTTCCATCCTTTCCTCCCTCCCTTCCCTTCCTTCCTTCTTCCTCCTTTCCTTCCTTCCTTCCTTCCTTGACTCGAGGACAACAGGAGGGTTAATAACTCATATTGAGGAAGAGGAGAGTCCGTCCATCAGTCTGAGCTGTAGATGTTGACTCCAGTTTGGACCAAAGCGTTCACGCTGCTGAACATCAGAGTGTTTCTGACTCAGTAACGACTTCTTCCTCCCTTCTGACTCAGTAACGACTTCTTCCTCCTTTCCTTCCTTCATTCTTCCTCCCTTCTGACTCAGTAACGACTTCTTCCTCCATTCCATCCTTCCTTTCCTTCTTCCTCCCTCCTCCCTCCTTTCCTTACTTCCTTCTTCCTCCCTTCTGACTCAGTAACGACAGACGAGGAACTTTACGTCATGTGATAATAAATCACTGAGACGCTCGAGTTTCTATAATCGACGAGTTTAAACTGGTCTGACTGAGTTTCTGCCTCCAGACTGGAGACCAGGAGCTGAAACTGGGTCTGAACAAGACTCTGGATTTAATCTGAGTCACGACGACGACACGGCTGATAAAATGAGTTACTCTAGTCCAGGGGGGTCAAACATGCGGCCCGTGGGCCAGAACCGGCCCGCCAAAGGGTCCATTTCGGCCCACTTTCCTTCTTTTCCTTCCTTTCTTTCTTTCATCTTTCCTTACTGTCTTCTCTTCCTTCCATCTGTCCTTGCATCTTTCCTTCCTTCCTTCGATCCTCCCTTTCTTCCTTCCATCTTTTCATCCTGTCTTCTCTTCCTTCCTTCCATCTTTCCTTCATTCCTTCCTTCCTCTCTTTCATCTTTTCCTGTCTTCTTTTTCGACATTTCCTTCCTTCCCTCCTTCCTTACTGTCTTCTCTTCCTTCCATCTGTCCTTCCTCCCTTCAATCTTTCCTTCATTCCTTTCCTTACTGTCTTCTCTCCTCTTCCTTCCATCCTTGCATCTTTCTTCCCTTTCTTCCTTCCATCTTTTCATCCTGTCTTCTCTTCTCTTCCTTCCATCTGCCTTTCCTTCCTTTCTTCCTGTCTTCTTTTCCTTCCTTCCACCCATCCTTCCATCTTTCCTTCCTTCATTCCTTTCTCCCTTTAATCTTTCCTCCCTGTCTTCTTTTCCAACCTTTCCTTGCTTACTTCCTCACTTTTATTCTTTCCTTCCTTGCACCTGTCCTTCCATTTGTCCTTCCTCCCTTTCTGCCTTCCTTCCTTCCTTCCTTCCTTTTGTCCGTCCTTCCTTCCTTCCTTCCTTCCTTCCATGTTTTTAATGGTTGAATGAAAATGAGTTTGACTCCCCTGTTCTGGTCCATCTTCATTATTCTTTTGTTTAATTTCCTGAATAAGTTATTTTCTATATATTATGTTTTAAGTTGTACAAAATTAATCCTTCAGCTCAAGAGGAAAATTAAACCCAATAATATAAAAACCAAACAAAGCTCTCCTTCAGATTTCACCCTCGGATGAAGAGAGAGAGCAGCAGCGGCCGAACGAGCTAGAGAGTGAATGAAGAGAGCGAGCAGAGCTGATGAGCACGAAGCCGTGAACCAGAGAAAGAAAACGGTGGATCACGAGAGATGACAGAGAAGGATTACGGTTATATGACTCTATGCATCTAAACCAGGGGGGTCAAACATGCGGCCCGTGGGCCAGATACGGCCCGCCGAGGGGTGCGATCCGGCCCACTTGCCGTCTAGTATTCTTTTCCTTCCTTCCTTCCTTCCATCTGTCCTTCCTCCTACCTTCCTTTTTTCCTTCCTTCCATCTGTCCTTCCTCCCTACCTTCCTTTTTTCCTTTCTTGGTTCCTTCCTTCCTTCCTTCTGTCCTTCCTCCCTTACTTCCTTCTGTCCTTCCTTCCTTCTGTCCTTCCTCCCTTCCTTCCATCTGTCCTTCCTCCCTACCTTCCTTTTTTCGTTCCTTCCTTCTTTCTGTCCTTCCTTACATCTGTCCTTCCTCCCTCCCTTCCTTCTGTCCTTCCTACTTCCTTTTTTCCTTTCTTCATTCAATCATTCCTTCCTTCCTTACATCTGTCCTTCCTCCCTCCCTACCTTCCTTATTTCCTTTCTTCGTTCCTTCCTTCCGTCCTTCCTTCCATCTGTCCTTCCTCCCTACCTTCCTTTTTTCCTTTTTTCGTTCCTTCCTTCTTTCTGTCCTTCCTTACATCTGTCCTTCCTCCCTCCCTTCCTTCTGTCCTTCCTACTTCCTTTTTTCCTTTCTTCATTCATTCGTTCCTTCCTTCCTTACATCTGTCCTTCCTCCCTCCCTTCCTTCCATCAGTCCTTCCTCCCTACCTTCCTTTTTTCCTTTCTTCGTTCCTTCCTTCTGTCCTTCCTTGCATCTGCCCTTCCTCCCTCCCTTCCTTCTGTCCGTCCTTCACTGTCTGTCCTTCCTACCTTTCTTTCTCCTTCCTTTTGCCTGTCTTTCCTTCCTTCCCTTCTTATTTCCTTCCTCCCTCCCTCCTTCCCTCCATCTTTTTAATGATCCGGCCCACACGAGATCAAATTGGTCTGTATGTGGCCCTCGAACGAAAATGAGTTTGACACCTCTGATCTAAACCCTGCACAGTACGCCTTAACCCTCCTGTTGTGTTCGAGTCAAGGAAATAAGGAAAGGAGGGAGGGAGGGAGGGAGGGAGGAAGGAGGGAAGGAAGAAAGGGGGAGGGAGGAAGGAAGGAAGGGAGGAAAGGAAATAAGGAAGGAAGGACAGAGGAAAGAAGTAAGTAAAGAAGGAAGGTAGGGGGGTGGGAGGAAGGAAGGAAAGAAGGACAGAGGAGAGAAGGAAGGGAGGAAGGAAGGACGGAGGAAGGAAAGAAGGTAGGAGGGAGGGAGGAAGGAAGGAAGGAAGAAAGGAGGGGGAAAGGAGGAAGGAAAGGAAGGAGGGAGGAAAGAAGGGAAGGAAGGAAGGAAGAGTCAAAACAGATGGGTCAATTTGACCCGCGAGCACAACAGGAGGGTTAAAAGGTAAAAACTAAACTGAAAAGCTTGAATCGTTGCTCATCACAGCAGCAGATCAGAGAAAGAAGAAGCCGGCTGATCAGAGACACGGCTGAGCTGAACGATGGACTCGATTCGACTGTTAAAGTTTATTAAAGAGGAAACATCAGCACATATCAGCCCATAGAGAGGAGCCAGTAAAGGCCTACTAACCTACTAGCAGCCATCATCCATTTACTTCAATGATACGATCCTAGCAGTCTCACAGTCTCTCAGCAGCTCATGAAACAGGAAGTATATTTAGTGTCTGCTGTATGCATTTTACAGGTTCAAGTTTTAAGCTAAATTATAACTCAGAAGTGTTTTTGATAACTCACCTTCAGCTCTAATAAATCCTCTTCTGTTGGCTGTTTTTGGAGCTACATGTGAAGACTGAAGCCCTAAACTTACTGCTACAGATACAACTCTCATAGTCCTGAATGTGTTTTTCTTTTAACCCTAACCCTAACCCTGCTTTATCACTCAACATTTAATAATGAGATGTTATTCTTGTGTTTTAATGTTGTAGACTTTAACTCTAACCCTGGACATTAATACACCTGCAATGATTACAAACTGAACACAGGTGAGCTAATCAACAAAGGCTGGAAACACAGGAAGTAAAAGGTAACAGAAACACAAGTAGAAAACATTTCAAAATAAAACAGGAAGTATATGAAGTTATTTTATATATTTGGGTTAGCAGTTAGCAGTAGCTGTAGCATAAATGTGCAGACGCAGCTCGGACAAACTAAAAACCCAACATCTGGTCACACAGTCCAGAGATAATATTACTAAACCTCCTCCGTAAAACACTTAAAACATGTAAATGGTAAATGGACTGTACTTATGTAGTGCCTTTCTAGTCTTTACGAGTCAAAGCGCTTTACATTACATCTCATTCACCCATTCACCCACATTCATACACTGATGGAAGGAGCTACCACGCAGGGTACCAACCTGCTCATCAGGGGGAATTTAACCATTCACTCACATTCATACACCGTTGTCACAGCAACAGGAGCAATTTGGGGTTAAGTGTCTTGCCCAAGGACACATCGACATGTGGACTGGAGGAGCCGGGAATCGAACCGCCAATCTTCCAATTGGAGGACGACCACTCTACCTCCTGACGCCATAGCCGCCCACGTAAAACAAAAATATAAAATCTCCACAGAGACAAATGAGTTATAGTTTGGAGAAGAAAGTGTTTGAAGGCAAAACTTCATCTGAGGTTCTGGAGCTGCTTGGTTTGAACTGAGGACTGAGGAGCAGAGTGAAAGGCTCTCAGGCTCGACTCGTATCAAACTAAAATATGACCCGATATGCAGATTTGGAGACTTAAACTACAGCTTGCTGTAACTTGCTGGTAGTTAGCCTTAGGGTTCATATTTTGTGCAGTATTTCCAGTATTTCAACTACGTTTTGGGTCATTTTTTGTAGTTTAACGACTCAATTTACAAACTATTTTGGCCAATAACATGAAATATATTTTATAAAAAAAGACCTATATAATATAAATGTTATTGTTCCAGAACATGAATCAAGTCAAAACAGAGCGATCTGGCATGTGAATGTTTTGGAGGTTATTATATTAAGTTTCATGAACACCACATGTTGATTTATTTAAACGCTGAGTTAAATGAGTATAAGTAGTTGCTAAAGCTACTTTTTTAGCTGTAGTGTTAAAAACTACATTTCTGCGGGAGTAGAAATATAGTTTGTTCAAACCACATGTAGTTTTACAAGCTAGACTTCCCCAACACTGTCTGTATGCATGTGATCCAGACTGCTGCCCTCATTAGTCTGTCTCTGCTGAGCTTCAATCATTAGCTGCTCAGTTAGCACCATCTAGTGGACAGATAGAGGAACTACACCATCTGATGTGTGGTTTCTCTGCCTGGTTAGACTGGTTTTAACGTCACACTGATGTGTGTAGTTATGAGTGTGTGACGGCATTCTCAGATCACACAGACAGCAGGACTGCAGCAGGTGAGCTTCTGTAAATATCTGATAATATTTGACTGAACTGCTGAAATGTTTCTTGATGCTGATTGGCAACTTGTTCAAAATATCAGTTTATGGATTTTGTTCATTTTGGGATGATGAAGAGTTTCCTTCCAAATCTCACTTACTGTGATTTTATTGTAATTTAACAAGACGACCCAAAAATTACTGAATCTGCCTCTTACGCTTGACTTCAATGAGAAAAGACAAAACTCTCGTTACAGAACTGTGACTCACGCTGATACAGACGCGCTGCTGTAGAGGAGTCAGTCCGAACCTCTACGAGTTGTTGTGACCCTCTCTCTTTATAGCCGTTGATGCTACAAAACACGATTTTCCCTCTCTACTGCTCCACCACTCTGGGGATGATACCCTTATATTCTGATAGTTAACTGATAGCATTATTCATATTGTCAGAGTTAATACTTGGAACTCACCTGGATTTGACTTTGAAGCAGGATTTCCAGCTTTGCTTCTCTGCAGTCCACTCTCACTCCTCCCTGTAAAACAGAGTCAGCTTCAGTCTGAGACATTTACAGACAGTAAAAACATCTCAGTGGTGAAGAGAACAGATGATAGCAAGTTATGAACTAAAGGTTTATGTGAGATGGAGTTTCCTCTTGTTTTTAACTTGAATAGAAGACATGATGACTTAGATTGTGTAAAGCAGGATGTGACAAGTTTGGTGGGGTATGTTGTGTGTTTTTTTGTGTGTGTGTGTGTGTGTGTTTGTGTGTGTGGGATAGGATGTTTTAACAAGTTCATGGTATTTAATAAAAATAATAATGACATTCTGAGATTGAAGATAAAAACCCTGTCATTTTGATGATGTACAGAGACCATGAACTACTCCACATGCAGACCTGCCATCTGTACACACAGGAAGTGTTTTTTCTGATTAGCTGGTTGTGAGAACAAGCGTCTCTGCAGGTGGGCTGACAGATGTTGTGGTAAACGCGCAGCTTCAACTAGTTCATGGTCTCTAACAACTACAAAACCAGCCTCGTTATAGATATGAGGTTTTCCGTTCTAATGTAAAGGAGGTCACCATATGTGGAATTAACAGGGTCAAACTCTGGTAACCCACGGTGTCACGCAACATACGATGCAAGCAACACTTTCCTGCTGCACCTGTTGTTATTTTCATTATTCTTATTTTTTTCCCAGAGTAAGTAATATATGTGAGGATGTGAGGGCCTGCTTCAGTCATATCAATGCTGTCTTGAGTCCAAAGGGTCCAGGTCAGTGAGTCTGTTTGAGACCATGACCATGTGTTATGGTTAGAAGAGTTTCCAGAGAGGTATATTCACAGATCCGCTCTCTGCAGTCGCCTGTCATGCCTGAGTGGTTTTGTGATTTTTAGGATAGCCTCCACCCTTTTAAGGCTCAGGGATTTGCTCATCTCTGATGAATGGTGGGTGACAGTAGACTGGGTCATCCACTATTTGGAGGATCAGTAGTTCAATTCCTAGCTTTCTCCTCCAGTCCACATCCTTGGGCAAAATACTGAACCCTAAATTGTGGCGCTCCTGGTTGGCAGGCATCAGGAAGTGTCCAACAACCCTCTGACCGTGGATGCAGTCAGAAGCCATGCTGACCCCAAACTGTTTCTGTGTAGAAGACGTAAAAGTCCATCTACAAATATGACATTTGATATGTAGATTATTCAGTATGAATAATTTATGTAGTCAGAAGGCAAATATAATCCCAGAGAAAAGACTGGAGAGCACGCCAGATCAGATGTGTCTAACTCTGGACCATTTCAGTGGAGGGTTTCTGAATCAGTACACAGGTCCACTGAAGACTGAAGAACGAGTTTAGAATTCACAAACCAACAAATGGGCGACCTTCAGAGAGACACTGAACTCACTGTTGAATTATTCTCTTCCATTATCAAAAAAGAAAACCACTGAAAGAATCTTAAAAAACAGAAGTATGCAATCTCATTTTTTCAATTATACTTTCAACTATTCCAGTCTGTAAATTTCTTACTCTTAAATATTTTAACAATGTCAATCATTTATTTTTCATCTGTTCCTGATGAACACAGATTTTTTTATTTAAAAGTAATAGTTTTACTTTCTACCTCATCTTTACTGCTAGGCTTAATGTCTTAAGCTAAATTAGGTCCAATATTAACAACAGAATCACATTATGATGAATATGCTTCATCAGGAAATCAGTTGGGTAACCTGCTTTTCCAGTTCTACTTTTAATAATATCATTCAATATTTAAGTTTTAGAAATCAAGAAAATGAACTGAGTAGTTGTTAAATAAATTGTTTTCCCTTTTAATTCTTAGCAGGGAAAAAGATGGCGACAGCGAAAGAGGTCCTCTTGGAGTGTTTGGAGGATTTGGGATCGGAGGACTTTAAAGCATTCAAGTGGTACCTGTGGCAGCGGGGGGGCGTTGAAGGCTTCAAAGCGATCCCAAAGTGTCGACTGGAGAATGCAGACAGGATGGACACTGTGGATCAGATGTTCAAGAGCTACTGTGTTAACACTATTAAAGTGACTAGAATGATTTTGAAGAAGATAAATAAGAATGATGTAGTGGAACATTTGTCAAACACCATCTCAGAACCTGCAGGTAAGTCACAGAAAGATTCAAGATGTGATGTTACAAAGATATTTAAAACATACACAGTATACCTGCATTGTAATTGTTTTACATTCTTCAAGGTGTTTCTCTTCTCATCCAATAAGCTGAATAGGTACTGCACTTACAAGAAAATATTTCCATGATTCATATTTTCTAACAAATCTTCTTACTGTCAATGGTTGTTTGTCCATTCAGAGATTCTTGTTGTGTACCAGTGCAAACTCAAGTCTAACCTGGAGAAGAAGTTCCAGTGTCTGTTTGAGGGGATCGCTAAAGCAGGAAACCCAACCCTTCTGAATCAGATCTACACACCGCTCTACATCACAGAGGGAGGGACTGCAGAGGTCAATGATGAACATGAGGTCAGACAGATTGAAACAGCATCCAGGAAACCAGACAGACCAGAAACAACAATCAGACATGAAGACATCTTTAAAGCCTCACCTGGAAGAGATGAACCAATCAGAACAGTGATGACAAAGGGAGTGGCTGGCATTGGGAAAACAGTCTTAACACAGAAGTTCACTCTGGACTGGGCTGAAGACAAAGCCAACCAGGACATACACTTCACATTTCCATTCACTTTCAGAGAGCTGAATGTGCTGAAAAAGAAAAAGTACAGCTTGGTGGAACTTGTTCATCACTTCTTTACTGAAACCAAAGAAGCAGGAATCTGCAGGTTTGAAGAGTTCCAGGTTGTGTTCATCTTTGACGGTCTGGATGAGTGTCGACTTCCTCTGGACTTCCACAACACTGAGATCCTGACTGATGTTACAGAGTCCACCTCAGTGGATGTGCTGCTGACAAACCTCATCAGGGGGAAACTGCTTCCCTCTGCTCGCCTCTGGATAACCACACGACCTGCAGCAGCCAATCAGATCCCTCCTGAGTGTGTCAGCATGGTGACAGAGGTCAGAGGGTTCACTGACCCACAGAAGGAGGAGTACTTCAGGAAGAGATTCAGAGATGAGAAGCAGGCCAACACCATCATCTCCCACATCAAGACATCACGAAGCCTCCACATCATGTGCCACATCCCAGTCTTCTGCTGGATCACTGCTACAGTTCTGGAGGATGCGTTGAAAAGCAGAAAGAGAAGAGAGCTGCCCAAGACCCTGACTGAGATGTACATCCACTTCCTGGTGGTTCAGTCCAAACTGAAGAATGTCAAGTATGATGGGAGAGCTGAGACGGATCCACACTGGAGTCGAGAGAGCAGGAAGATGATTGAGTCTCTGGGAAAACTGGCTTTTGAGCAGCTGCAGAAAGGCAACCTGATCTTCTATGAATCAGACCTGACAGAGTGTGGCATTGATATCAGAGCAGCCTCAGTGTACTCAGGAGTGTTCACACAGGTCTTTATAGAGGAGAGAGGGCTGTACCAGGACAAGGTGTTCTGCTTCATCCATCTGAGTGTTCAGGAGTTTCTGGCTGCTCTTCATGTCCATCTGACATTCATCAAGTCTGGAGTCAATCTGCTGGCAGAACCCTCCTTCTTTGGTCGATTTACAAACAAATCCACAAAAAAACACCTCTACCAGAGAGCTGTGGACGAGGCCCTAAAGAGTCCAAATGGACACCTGGACTTGTTCCTTCGCTTCCTCCTGGGTCTTTCACTGCAGACCAATCAGACTCTCCTACGAGGTCTGATGACACACACAGGAAGTCAGTTGCAGACCAATCAGGAAACAGTTGAGTACATCAAGAAGAAGATCAGTAGGAATCTGTCTGCAGGGACAAACATCAATCTGTTCCACTGTCTGAATGAACTGAATGATCGTTCTCTAGTGGAGGAGATCCAACAGTCCCTGAGATCAGGAAGTCTCTCTGCAGTTAAACTGTCTCCTGCTCAGTGGTCAGCTCTGGTCTTCATCTTACTGTCATCAGGAAAAGATCAGGACGTGTTTGACCTGAAGAAATACTCTGCTTCAGAGGAGGCTCTTCTGAGGCTGCTGCCAGTGGTCAAAGCTTCAAGTAAAGCTCTGTAGGTGGATGAAACACTGGATATTTGAACAATTTCAAATAGTTTTAATAATAATAAAACTTCTTTATGTTCACTGATTCTTCAGGCTGAGTGGCTGTAACCTCTCAGGGAGAAGCTGTGCAGCTCTGTCCTCAGTTCTCCGCTCCCAGTCCTCTAGTCTGAGAGATCTGGACCTGAGTGACAACAACCTGCAGGATTCAGGAGTGAAGCAGCTTTCTGTTGGACTGAGGAGTCGACACTGCACACTGGAATCTCTCAGGTCAGGTTACAGCTGTTGGTTAAACTTTTTTTTTTCAGATTGTGAATCCTTCTTTAAAGGTTTGTGTATATGTATGTTAATATGCCCAGTGTTTTCTAAAACAGATTTGTCTTCTTTATTTTCTTATTTCCAGTCTGTCAGGATGTCTGATCACAGAGGAAGGCTGTGCTTCTCTGGCCTCAGCTCTGAGCTGCAACCCCTCCCATCTGAGAGAGCTGGACCTGAGCTACAATCATCCAGGAGACTCAGGAGAGAAGTTACTCTCTGCTGGACTGAAGGATCCACACTGGAGACTGGACACGCTCAGGTATGGAGAGATGAGTTTTAGCCTGTTTCTGTGTCACTCAGACAAACTGTGGAACACTGCTTCATGTTGAACTCATGTTAGAAAGAACATTATTCTGACTGTTTCTCTTCCTCCAGGGTTGATCATGGTGGAAAGCACAGGTTAAAACCTGGTCTGAAGAGATGTAAGTGTGGATTTCATTAAAAAAATGTGTCATCATGAAACTTTATAGAAATGAACAGATCAGAAGTTAAACAGAGAATAAATCCATCAGGTGTGTCAGATGATAAACTGCTGCTGTGTTGTTTCTTCTTCTCTTCATCAGATTTCTGTGAACTCACACTGGACACAAACACAGTACACAGAGTCCTCAAACTGTCTGACAACAACAGAAAGGTGACACATGTGAGAGAGTATCAGTCATATCCTGATCATCCAGACAGATTTGACCATCATGGTCAGCTGCTGTGTAGTAATGGTCTGACTGGTCGCTGTTACTGGGAGGTCGAGTGGAGAGGAGAGGTTAATATATCAGTGAGTTACAGAGGAATCAACAGGAAAGGACACAGTGATGACTGTTTGTTTGGATGGAACAATCAGTCCTGGAGACTGAGCTGCTCCGATGATGTTGGTTACTCTGTCTGGCACAATAAGACAAGAACATACATCCCCTCCTCCTCCTCCTCCTCCTCCTCTGTCTCTGACAGAGTAGCAGTGTATGTGGACTGTCCTGCTGGCACTCTGTCCTTCTACAGAGTCTCCTCTGACACACTGATCCACCTCCACACCTTCAACACCACATTCACTGAACCTCTGTATGCTGGGTTTGGGTTCTGGTTTGGGTCATCTGGTTGTTCAGCGTCTCTGTGTCCTCTGTCTGAGTGAGAGTCTCCTCCTGTGGAGACAAACAGTCACACTGCTGACTGAAGACAGCTGCTGAAATCACTGTTCACTCTGTTCACCAGTGAACAGTAGAAACAGGAAGTGACAGCAGCTTCCTGTGTTTAAATGTTGAAGGTGGACGAGGTTTCACTCTGGTTTCATTTGGATCACTGACTGTGCTTTAATGTCAGAATATAGTTTCTATTAGAAGTGAAATGATCTCCCCTGGACTGAATTGATGCAAAAAAAGATAAAGTTTCCTTTGATGAGTGTCTAGTAGTTGTTAGTGGCTTGTGTGCAAATTCAACTTGTCGACAGATTATTGTATTTAACCTTTTACTTAAAAATAAAAGATGCTGTGGCTGTCTTGGTTGTGTTTGTTTTTGCTTCCTTATCCATCAATCCTATCCTTTTATTATGACATTCACATTGGATGTGGCTAATAATAATAATGAAGAAAGAACGGCCCATTTACCTAGTCTTTCACGTATTCACATATTTTGGACATCACAGAGATAAAAACACACTACATTCATAGACCCTTTTAATTTTGTTGTTAGAATATAAAAAAGGGAAGAGAATGAAACTATCAGACTTCATGATCCAACTGATAAAGATTTATAATTTAACTACAGAAGACATTAAAAAAAAGCTTTGTTTTGCTGACGGTGAAATTCAGCCTGTAGGTGAGACACTAAGTGACCAGAAAAATATTAACACCTGTATGATTTAATGTAATATGCCAATCAATGTTGATGATGATTTTCAAGGGGCTTCTTCAGTTCTGACCCAGGTATTTTAACCTCTGTTGGTGATCTTGGCTGTTGTAAGAACACTGGAATCACCTGAGGTTGAATATAAATGACAGCTGTTGGAGTTAGGTCACATGAGACCAAATGTGAATGGTCTCAGGAAGGAATGAAAGGGCAGCATTATAGGTGGAGGATAAGTGATGTCACAGACCTCCTCCTCTGTTGAGGGATGGTTTCTTTCCCTTGACGCAGATACCTTTATTCACTCCTCTTTCACACCATCTATCCTCTCTATTCAAAATACTCATGTTGCTGTCCTCAAAGAGTGTCCCTTATCTTTCAGGTGTAGGTAAACTGCTGAGTCTTGATCTGAGGATTTGGCCATCTTGTGTTAATAGTTGTTTGGAGTTTCTCAGATACTCCAGACTTGTATGATAGGATGATGTTGTTGCATTTATTCGTCTTGTCTTCACCACCTGCACTGTTGATGTTCTTCCTTGATCTGGTGGCTGTTTTCACAAAGGTCCAGTTGGGGTATCCTTAAGCTTTAACATCCAGGCATTTGTGCTCCTTCTCACGCTCCAGTGGGTGGTGAGTACTCACAACCAGGCAAGTTTCCCAAAAATGATGTGTATTTGTTATTTTATATTTTCACAGACATACTTATCACCCTTGACCATTCCTCTTTCAGATTTGCTATTCCAGACTAGAAACTCCTAAAGAGTGCCTCTTCACAGCTCCTCCAAAGGCAAAATGGACATAAAGTCCCATACCACACTTAAATATCAGGGGGTTCATCATCCAGCCATTTTTGTAATATTAGAACATGTGCAGAATAGGAAAGTTATGTTTAGGGCCCCAGGTTAACAATCTATCATGCATGGTGTGAAGTATGTGGCATAAGTGCATTTAGGGCGTGTCCAAATCCACCTTTGCATTAACACATCAACCTTGTTGCAGTGGGCGCTCTCATTCTAGTTAGTGAACTAACAGCGTCTACCTGCTGAGTAGATCTCACAGTCAGCAGTCGGAGATGAGGAGAGGAGCACGTTGACCTCAGGTCTCTCCAGCTGTGGTAGCCTAATGATGCAAAAAGTAAAATTAGTCACACTACCAAATTAAAACACAATTTTCTACAGTGCTTGGATACTGCATTTGATAATTCATACTTATGAAGTAGAACTGAAGTGACATTCACTAAAAGATGATTAATTAAAACATTTCACATGCATTGTTTTGCATTTTGTGACGTTCAGTCAAATAAAGGACTATTTTTCATAGTCATATATTTCATCATTGAAGCTCTCTTAAAAATAAAATGTTAAAATTTTGCCTGATCTTGTTCTTGTGAATCCAATATTGTGTTATCATCCCACCCTTATTGGTTAGGGTTAGGATCAGAATATCAGGGTTGCATTTGTGTCTGATACCAAACTACTAAAGCTACTGTACCAGTTCTAGGTTCTAAGGAGTCTATTTAGTACAGACTGGTATAGTAGAGAATAATCTATGAGGTTGAAGGATAGTTTTTAAGTAAAGTGAAACACAATTATACCATAGTTCCCAATCTACATCTGACATATGTAACACTTAAATCCAGTTCGAGATGTTCCTGATTAAGTTAAAAATAAAGAATACCAACCCTCCTCTGCAGAGTTTCTCTCAGTGTGGCTGTGCAGCAGCTCCTCTTCTTGTGGTTTGCCGCCATCTAGTGGCCGTGAGTGTGTACTGTCACACAGACCGGGACAAACTCCACACATCTTCTAACAGCAACAAAACACCTGACCTGTACGACACATCATTAACTAAATTAGTTACTTTACTAAATCAAATCTATAAACTCTACAAACACTGTTCATCATCACGTTTTCTTACACTGTTCAAACAGGCTCAACATGGCGGCTCCTTTGAACTCGAAGCTAGGTTTTTTTAATTTACACACAATAAAACTTCCCTTTTCCCACTAAGACAGCAAACATTTGTACGCTAGTTTCCTTAATAAACATAACATATGTTACTCAGCAGTTTGTGCTTAAAGCTGTCTTCACACAGTTATATTATTAGCTCGCCCCCAGCGCCATCTTGAATCGTCTTGCATTTCAAGTTAAAAGTTAAGGTTGAGCCACTAAAGCCAGCAGCCCATGCTAACCGATGCTAACACGAACATGAAGCTTTGCCTCCAAAACGTATCTAAGTAATACTTATACATAGCTTCCAGTTGTCACTCCATATGTAAAACTGACATTTGCAATAATGCAATAACAGTCAAACTAGTACCTGGGTATGTGTTTTCATTTATATTTATTTTATATTTACCATTCAATCGCTGCTGTCAGTCCCATAAAAGAACATTACAGCAGCGTGTGTGTTTGTTTGGAAATATAAATGAAGCACGTGACCACTCCTCTCTCTCTCTCTCTCTCTCTCTCTCTCTCTCTCTGGCTCTGCTCGTCCCTATACTAGCCCCCCTACTAGCTACTAGTGTTCAGAGGTGATAAACAACACAAATAAAAGTGCTAAGAAATCAGAAATTAGTCAAAACTCACCAAAACCACTGTGTCTCATTCAAAGTATGCTTTAATGCAAATCCAGACCGAGCAGATCTTGTTCTTCAGGCTGTATTAACTCAACTAAAAACCAAAGTATTAACTCTGTAATCTCTCTGTTTCTCCTTTCTGTATTAAATCAGAGTTTCTCTTCAAGAAGAAGCATCACTACGACTTTTTTAAAGCCATACTTTTAACTGACCCCATGAAATTATTAGTAAACCATGTTTATAACTGACTTTATCAACTAATTATGTGCTTCTTTTTTAATGAAAAACAATTAAGCCATTATAAATTAATTCAAAGATTTGTGTTATTTTATTTTTAATTTAAATTGTATTATATTTTACTTTTTATTTTATTATTTATAAAATCTTTATCTCCTAGGAAATACTGCCAAATTCTGTAAGTTCACATCTGTAAGGTTAACTCTTCATATTAGCATAGTTGTTATTACCCATCACTCATTGTTTTGTTGTTATTAGCAGTTAGCAGTTAGCAGCAGCCATGTAATTCAGGGATATACTGTAGGTCTGTAGGTGAAATTAATGTTCAAGTCACATGTTGATTCACATATCCATGACGATATTGATGTACACCTGCTAAGTATCCTTCCTGAATACCTGGAGGAGGAGGAAGAGGAGGAGTTGGAAAAGGGGGAGGAGGAATAGAAGGAGGAGTTGGGGGAGGAGGAGGAATGGGAGGAGTTGTAGGAGCGGGAGGAGGAGGAATAAGAGGTAGGAGGAGGAGGAGGAGGAGGAATAAGAGGGGGAGGAGGAAGATGAGGAGTAGGAGGAGGAGGAGGAGGAAGAGGGGGAGGAGGAGGAGGAGGAAGAATGAACTTCAGCAGAATTGCTCTGACACATTCCTTCTTTTTGTTTTGTTCTTTTACTTTTGTCACACCCTCATAACTTCAGAGGCCAAGTCTAAAAAAAGACACCATAGTCTGACGTAAAAACCAGTCTAACCAGTCAGTCAGGGAAACCAGAGGATGTAGTTCCGGTCTTTGTCCACTAGATGGTGCTAGCTGAATGAAGGATCAGCTCAGCACAGACACACCGGATGATAACCTGAACACGTTCCTTATGAGTGTTGAAAAGTGGAGAATTAAACTTTAAAGTCAAACAAAAGAAACAAATTGAGTGAAGACTAAAATAAAGTGGTGATGATGTGTAGCTACACACTGTCGGGGAAAGTAGAGGACATTCTTTAATATAAACAGTATGTTGAAGAATTTATATGAACATATGTTTACTCTTATTTTTCATGTTTAAATGAATCAGTAATAACGTGACACAGGAAGCAGCAGAGATTGAAGTGTAAATGTTTAATTCAGATTAATTAAACACAAAGCAGAAAAGAACAAAACACAACATGTTTTAAACTAAAGAGAAAAGAGTTTAGGTTTATCATGTTGGAAAATTAACAGTGTAGGAGTTACGTTTTAATAGTCATTTTAAAAAACAGCCAGATGTGTAAAAAAAAAAAAAAAGAACAAATTTGGTAAAATAATCAAACTACCAAAAACTACTGGAGCCAGGTTTAACATGATGAGACGACAGAAAACTTTAAACTTTCTTTTAGTAAATTAAACAGCGGAGTGACTTAAACATGGAAACGTCAGCAGGTTTGATTCAACAAGATAAAAACATGATAACATAACAAACCATCTAACAGTCAAAAGTCTATTAGTTTAATTCTTTCTCTGCATTTCTTAGTTCCAACAGAAACAAACATTTACAAAAAAGAAAACATCATTCAGTGAAATAAAAGTGCATGAAAGTGAAATAAGACACATTTGAATTGTGTTAATAATTACTGTGTAAAACCTGCTCAGGCTATAAATTCTCTGGTTTTACTCGTTAAACAGTAAAAATTAAACATGAAACATTTTCAAGATGAATAAGAAATGAAACAAAGGTCTAACGCAGCAGCTCAGTCTGTTTTAAGTGAAGTTAAACCTGATCAGTATCGGCCTGGATTCACCTCAACTGTGAAAATCATCTTCAAACTCTCCTAAAAATCAGTCTGATTAAATCATTTCAACACATACACAGTGAATTGTATCATATAAACAAAACAACACAATCAGACAGATGCTAATACTCAGTGTTGGTCTTTAAAAATGATTTAAAGGTACTTTTTCTCTGCAGTCAGTGGAGATAAGCAGTTATGATGAGCAGGTTATTGGCTCAGTTTTAACAGTAAAGCATTTCAATATTAAAATTTTCAGACTTTTTTTTCATTCTGCTCAGTAAACATCTGAAATTAAACTAAAAGAAAAGAGAAATTACCTTCAGAAAGCTCAGAGCTGCAGATGATCCAGCAGCAGAATCAGACTGAAAACCTTCAATCAGAACAACGTGAGCCGACCTGAAGCTTTCGGGCCTGTGAGAGACGAGGAGCTGCAGACGGAGAGAGTTCCTTCACCCTGATCAAGTGGTCCTAAACATTTCACAAACTGGCTCACCACTGTTGAACTGTCTAGAACCACTGGACCAAAGAGGATCCACCAGCAGCAGGAAGATCCAGCGCTGCCTCGGCTCCCGGTGTGACAGTCTGACCCGAGTCTGACTCTTTATAAACCTGAAGCTCCTCACAGACGCAGGAATGAAACCCAGACCGGTCCGACTGGCACTCCGGCTCCTGCGGGGGCGTCGGTACCTGTTGGACCAGCTGGTGACACACCTGAGCTCACCTGTTGCACCTGTTCATTCACCTCATCACATCTCAGGTCTCATCTCACTCAAACTACTTTAAAGTCTGCAAACTTCACAAATCCTCAAAACTTCCCTAAACACATGATTTACTAAATGAATGATAAAGCCAAAGCAGCTCTGATTAAAGAGGTTTAAAGTCTGAATTATTAACTTATTCACAACTAAAACTGCTGATAAAGAATGACATCAGTGTTCCTTTGTTCATTTATTTAACATTAATAGTTGAATTTCTCTGAATTATTGTTTCTATGCTGATAGAAAAGGAACATGTTTCTTTATGAATCTTCTGCCAGCTTCTTTTCTTATCAGACGGTTTGATGGTTTTCATTCAGTCCTTTGATGGTAAATTCAGTTTGTAGAGAGTTTAAAGTCATTTTAACCCTTAAAGAGGAGACACAGACTCTGACTCATGACTGGTGAAGGTGCTCCTGTCTTGAACTGAAGCTTGTTGGACGGTTTATACTTCGATAGAAATGATTAAAAATTCATTAATTGTGATATTAATGATGAGGGAAAGCAGTTCTCTTTCTCCAGTGAGACATTTAATAGTTTTTACCATTATGACTATTTTTATACCTTAATAGGGGCAACTTATGTTTGTAGGACTGTTTTACTTTCTGTGTAAATGAGAAGAGAAAGCAGTGACATTAAATGATCTTGTTTTTTCCTCTCCTGACAGTTTGTTAGTGACTTTAATGTGATTGTGCTGCTGTTAGGCCCGACTCCACACAGAAACTGCTTCAGTCATGAATAATTCATTAAAGACTTAACATGAACAAACTATAGATGTTCAGTCTGCTGTGAAACTAAACTGTTTGTAACATGAACCAAAGTTTAACCAAAGGCTTCCAGGAGACTCTGACTGGGAATCAGCCAGTTTAAAAGGCAGGTACTGAGGCCTGACTGTCACATTTATTCAGTCCAGATCAGAGTTCACTAAAACTAAAACTAGCAGTGAAAAAGTTTAGTTAACTGAAGAAAAAAGAAAAAAAGAGAGAGTTTAGTAAAAAACTAAAGCTACAATGAACAATGTAAAACTAACTAAAACAGTGAATACATTGCAGAAACTGACCCTAACCCTTTCCTGTTAGGGTCAGGGTCATATACCTGAAACACTCAAACTAAAACTCAACAAAAACTACTTCATCACTTCTTAAACTCACTGAAAATAAACTGAAATAAAAACAAACTGAAAAACTAAACAAAAACTTTAAAATGTATAAACTATAGTAACCCTGCTGCAGACACTATAAACCAGTAAAAACTGATCAGTAATAATAAATAAGACGATAAATAAGAAACCACAGAAACACTGAATCTCTACATATGATTCCTATCAAAGGGAAGATGATGCCGTTCAGATGTTAATATGTTGAAAGTTCCCAAGCATCAAAGCAGCAGAGACCACCGCTCACTTCCTGTTTAAACTGGCAGCAGTGGTCTCCAACCTGCAGCTGGAGAGCCGACAGGTTTCTCTCCTCTTTAACCCAGTCCTGACTCTAATTATTAACTCACTATCAGGCAGGTGAAGCTCATTAACCCTCAAACAGGCAGGAGAGGGAAGAAAACAACATAGGAGTAAAACATTCCCACAAATATTTTTTATATATTTTAGATTTTATGAGTCGTATCTCGGCCAACATACGTTATAAAAAATAGTCATAATGGTAAAAACAATTAAATGTCTCACTGGAGAAGGAGAAGTGCTTTCCCTGATCATTAATATCACACATACTAGTTTCTAAACTGATTTTTTATCATTTCTATTGAAGTATAAACCGATCACAAGCTTCAGTTCTACCAATTCAAGACACAAACACTTGAACTAGCACCTTCACCGATCCTGAGTCAGAGTCTGAATCTCCTCTTTAAAGGTTAAAGGCTTTAGTTAATAATTAGGGTCAGGAGAATCAGGACTGGGTTAGTTCACCTGCAGCTGGTTGGAGACCACTGCTCTAAAATTAACCAGGATATTTTTCTATCTCTGGTTTCAGCTGATAACGAATATTTAATGAACCTTTACATGGTTCATAGAAACATACGTAACCCAGATGTCTCACTCTGGACTGAATTCAGTGACCGACACCGACTGAAATCTGTTCAGACTCTGAGTGTAGCTGACCTCTGACCTCTGACCTGTGATGTTTGAATCTCGCTGCTCTGCATCAACACACAGACGATGCAGACACACAACATACTTTAAACTTCTTCACCAGAACAATCAGATATGAAGGTTTTGTCCCGGTCGACTGCAGGAAACAAACTGCAGTGCATCATGGGAGCAGACTGCAGGAAACAAACTGCAGTGCATCATGGGAGCAGACCGCAGGAAACAAACTGCAGTGCATCATGGGAGCAGACCGCAGGAAACAAACTGCAGTGCATCATGGGAGCAGCTGTGGATCAGCAGGTAGAGCGGTGGTTCGATTCCTCCAGTCTTTGGGCAACACATTGAGGCATGAGACTTACAGTGTAAAAGCTTCATAACAGCTATAAATCACTATATAAGTACAGTCCATTGATCATTAACATAGGAATGAGCTGAATAAATCAAATAAGATGATTTTTATATAAAGATGATTTGAAATCTTTTAACAAGAAACAGTTTATCCTTAAAACTGTGAAACAGCCCTTTAAAGTCCAAACAGCTTCAGACTGACTTTGATCATTTGAAGTCGTCACATTTTAACATTTAACGTCTTTTCTTACATTTATATTCATTATGATTTTATAGTTTTTTTTAAGTTTTAAGTTTAAGTTTTATTTTTATTTAATGAAGCAGCGTCCAGTTAAAAACCACAGACACGTTTCAGCTCAGAGGAAACCCTTTTAAGACTCTTTAGCTTTTCACTCACACTTTATATTTTTTCTGCTGAGTCACTTCGTTTCCTTTCACGGCCTTTTGTCGGCCTGCGGGCCAGAGGTTGGGAACCATTATGAAGCACATTTAAAACAACGGCAGTCGACCAAAGACACAAAAACAGAAAAGAAAAGAATACAAATATGTTTTATGATGGGATGTAAAACCATTCTGAAACTATTCCACAGCCAAAACCATCAGTAAGAAAAATAATAATTAAAGCTGCAACCAGCGGTGAACGCCCCCCCCCCCTCCCATGCCTGTCGGTTTATAGGTACAATAGGCCTTTGTGCTGGTCAGCGTTCGGGTCCTAATGATAATAATAATAATAATAATAATAATGATGATGATGATGATGATGGTAAATGCAGCAGGTGTCTGAGGGTGAAACAGGCTTCTGCTCTCAGGTGAACAGGAAGTGAAACAGGTTTAACATTCTTCTTCTCTGATCTCACGTGTTGATTATCAGCAGCATCACAGGCGAGTCTCGTCTGTCTGTCTGTCTGCAAGTCGCTCTCATTCTTTATCTACTGCAGTATGTTCTTATATGACTGAAGCCATACTGGCCGTTACCATGGAAACGCCTGTATTTTTACATATATACACACACACAGACGTTTACAGCAGATCAGAGTTTGTCAGTGGATTTCATGTTTTTCTTCCATGTTTCTTTTTTTTTTTTTTACATCTTTCTTTGTGTTTTCTGATCTTATCCAGTAAAACCACATGTTCAGATTTAGAGATAAAATAAAATAAAATCTAATCTCCAACAACAGGAAGTCATTGAAGAGATTAACCTGAAGCTTCGTCTGCTTTCTGTTCAGTTTTAGATAAATAACCTCAAATCATTGATGAATATAAAGTGTTTCTACTGTCGGTTCAGCAGCGTCTGCAGTCACGCACACGCACACACACACACACACACACACACACACACACACACACAAAGAGAAAAGAGATAAAGTTAAACAGGTTGAACAGAGACAGAAACTCTGAGTCAGGAACGACAGGAATGAAGAAGAAGAAAGAAGAAAAGGAAGAGGAACGCTGTCTGACTTCATTCTGCTGCTGGGTGTGTGTGTGTGTGTGTGTGTGTGTGTGTGTGTGTGTGGGTCTGTGTGTGTGTGTGTTTGTGGGAGTGTGTGTGTGTGTGTGTGTGTGTGTGTGTGTGTGTGTGAGTATGACTTAAGACACTTTTGCGGACACTATCCAGACTAAATACCAGTTGATTGGAGACAAAAGTTGTTTCCCAAAAGTGACAAAGGTAAACTGTGTGTGTGAGTAAGTATATATATATATGTGTGTATGTGTATATATATGTGTGTGTGTGTGTGTGTGCGTGTGTGTGTATGTGTGTGTGTGTGTGAATGTCTTTCTATCTTTGAGGGAACCACTTTGGAGCGCTGCTTGGTAATGAATGTCCTCACAAGGATGTAAAGACAAATGTGTGTGTGTGTGTGTCTGTGCGTGTGTGTATGTGTGTGTGAATGTCTTTCTATCTTTGAGGGAACCACTCAAAGCGCTGGAGCACTGCTGAGGAGCATGTTACTGAATGTCCTCACAAGGATGTAAAGACAAACGTGTGTGTGTGTGTGTGTGTGTCTGTGTATGTGTGTGTGTGTATGTGGGTTTTGTAACAATGGTTTCCATAGTAATCTGTGGAGGGCGTAAACAGGAAGTGATGTCACTAGCTGTGTGTTATTTTTAAAACATGTTTGTTCACATTTAGTCAAACTGTGTGTTTAACAGTCAGCTGTGGATCAGCTGTTAGCAGCCGCTGTCACATGATCACATGATCACATGATCAGTGTGATACTGAAACTGAAACATGCAGCTTGTTATCAGAGATCACACAGTTTAACATCATCTGATGATGATTTATTAGTTCAGCACATTAATCACATTAGACTTGATTAGTTTGTTTATTTAATTGTTTCAAGTTAAAAAGCAAAAAACATCTTGTTAACATCATTATTTTGTGTTTAGTGAACACATGAAGTCATTCTGGTGAGCAGGACTTCCTCTGCTCCACTGGAACACATTCAATGTTAATATATGTTAATATTTGAACTGTAAGCTGCAACACTCAGAAAGGCACATTTGTTGCATGTCAATAAAAAATATATATATATATATTAAACTTAAAAATGTAAGAGACATAGAAGAGAAACAAACCTCATATAAATGATATAAAAACATTTCCAAAATACTTAACAAATACAATATTTCAGTTTAAACATTTAAAAACACTCTGATAATAATAACTGGGCTTTACATACAGATACGAACACAGTAAACAACAAATATCTCATTTATATACATGAACTAAGTCATTAAACCATGAATTTAAATAAAAAAACTATAAAAATACAAAAACAGAGTATTTTAATCTGCAGAGAGAGTTTACACCACATACTGGAACAAAGGCTGGCAGCTTTTATCCCTGCAGACACTCCTGATTCGCTTCATCTTTGCATCTTCAAGATCATCACAGAAACATCTACTGTCACTAGTTCTATAGGAATAGTTCTTTATACGTAAATACAGGAAAGTGACCTTCTCCTGAGGCGTAGCTGGTCCACATAGCAACAAACGAGTACGGTAATAAAGAAACAAATACAAAGTGAAAAAAAAGAATAAATCATAAACCTTAAAGTCTGTGTAAAGTAAGAATAAATATGTGTTCTGAGTTTGACATACCACAGAAAAGTGTGTTGTTAACCACCCTGCCAAATTTCAATGATTAAAAAAGAATCGCCAAATATATGAAATTAGGCTTCAAAGTTGTGTAAAAATCAGCCTCTGAAGCCCCGCCCCCTACCAAGTGTCACCTGTCAATCAAAGTCACCACCTCTACCAGAAACATGGACGCTCGGTCTGAGAGCTTTCTGCTGCTAACTCTGCTGCTAGCTTAGAGGCTAACTCAGGTACCTGAGCTAACTGGCTAACTGTAGACTGTAGTAGTAGTAGTGCTAGCTCAGCTAACTGGCTAACTGTAGACTGTAGTAGTAGTAGTGTGTGCTGAATGTATTTATACCTCTACAGCAGCAGGGGCGGGTTTATGCTAATCCTAGCTCCACAATTCAAATCTAAATGGTTGAAATGCTTTTTACACCTTTTTTAGAAATACATTTATGACCTATTTAATGTGTTTAGAAGAAAATGTCTGAATTCACTTTACACGGTCTTTAACGTGTCACATTAGTTAACTTTCATAAACCTCTGTGTCTTCAGTAGAGCTGCAATGATCAATCAACGTATTGATTAGTAGATGGACAGAATATTAATCTGCAGCTATTATGGTCATCCATCATCTTCGAGGTACAGCTCTTTTAAACTGTTTGTTCCATTCCACAGAAACCCTGTATATAACTGTACGTTTTAAGTAATCAGTCTTGGCTCGAGGGAGAAGCAACTGTCTGTTCACAGACCGAGTGCTGTATGCGTGTGTTTCACCAAGGAACTTCAGTTGAGCTGAAAAAGATGCTGGTTTACCTGAAGACACAGCTGTCCTCATGAAATCAAGCAAGTTGTTGTGTGATCTCTCTTCTACTAAAGGCCATAACAGTGCGTCATGCATTTTATCAACACAAGATCGGGGACCGCAGCCAAGAGCAACTCTAGCAGCACTATTTTGGACTAGCTTAAGTTCATTGAGATGTGTTTTGTTAGCAGTGGACCATATGACTGAACAATAGTCAAGATGAGACAACACTAATGATTCAACAACCTCCGTCTTGTTTTCTTTAGAGACAACAGTAGAACACTTCTTACTGATTTCAAGGCCCTCTTTCATTTTCTTAGTCATATCGTTGATATGCGGTGACCAAGACAGATGTTCATCAAGTGTCATTCCTAAGAATCTGATCTGTTTAACTTGCTCCAGTTCCATGTGTTGCACAGAGAGGCGGAGCTGTTGATCTTCAGCTGATTTACATCTAATTATCATTGATTTAGAGTCTGGTGTGTTTAAAACCATCTTGTTGTCAGAGACCCAGTCATGCACTGCTTGTAGCTCAGCTCCTAATACACTGGTTAAGTCTCCATCATTACTACCATCAGATGGGTAATATACAGTCATGTGATCAGCATACATGACGATGGAGGACTGTTCTAAAACAAGAGGCAGATCATTTACAAAGATGGAAAACAGGAGCTGACCCAGGACGCTCCGCTGTGGCACTCCACAGACAACGTCTCTCAAAGCAGAAAAGCAGCCGTTGTAACAAACTGTTTGTCTCCTGCCAGATAGATAACTTCCCATCAGAAGAAGAGCCGAATATGAGAAGTTATAACATTCAAGTTTGTCAACCAGTAAATTGCGACTGACATCAAAGGCAGCAATGAAATCCATAAACACAGCCCCAACTGATCTATGCTCATCGAGTTGTTTGTACCAGTCATCAGTCATGTGAACAAGAGCTGAGTAGATAGAATGATCTGCTCTAAAAGCATGTTGACTCTCACTGATCAGTTCATTATCCATAAAGTACTTTAGGATCTGTTCATGGATGATTTTCTCCAGGATGTGACTTAAGACAGGTAGCAAACTGACAGGTGAGCTGTTCTCTGCACTGAAGTGAGAACCTCTCTTCTTTGGCATCGGAGTTATTTTGGACTTTTTCCACTGAGATGGAAACACACCTCGTTCAAGACTCTGGTTCACTATGTGACATATGGGAGCAGAGATGTAGCTAGCTGCCTGTTTAAGCAGTCTGACGTCCATGTTGTCTGCTCCAGGAGAAATATCATCAGAGAGAGACGACAACAAACTCTCAACCTTTTCAACGTCAACTGAGTCAAATCTGAATGAACATTGTTTGTCCTTCATGATTCTTTCTCTTATGAGGTTACGTGACAAAGACCGGCCTTCATACCTAACAGAACGTTTTAATTCCTCTGTTTTATCAACATAATATTGATTCAAGGAATTGGCAATCTCAGTGTCGTCTGTGATTAGACGTCCTGCTGATTCAATGTCGGTAACAGGAGAACATGAGTTCATCCCCTTTAAGTTATTTAAAGTCTCCAGTATTTTCTTAATATCATTGTCAGCTTCTCTGAGTCTCTGTTGAAAATATTCTTCCTTTTTTGTAGAAACAGCTTCTTTTACTTTATTACAAATATTCCAATAACAACTGGCTGATTGTCTGAATTCCCTTTTTGCATCATCTCTCTCTAACATTAAAGTCTTTATCTCTTCGTCCATCCATGGGGCATCATCATTTTCAGCTGTGTACCTCTCTAAGGGAGCATGCTTGTCTGCTATTTTGCTAAAGATGCCAGTGAACCTGGATAAAGCACACTCAGGGTCTGATTCATTGTGTACTTCTGTCCACTGAGCCCTCCTGATGTCACGGGTGTATTTGGCTTGTTTAAAGTTCTTGTATGATCTCTGAGAGATAATCTCTTCTCTAAGTTTGGGAACATTTCTCTTCACAGTGACAGAAATGAGATCATGATCACTACAACCTGTAGGTGTTGAGGTAATGTTTGAACATCTCAGAGGAATATTTGTATATATATGGTCAATAATGGTTGATGTCTTGATGCCTTTATTACCAATCCTCACACTAGTAGGCTGATTCATCATCTGGGTCATTTTACATTCAGTTAAAACAGAGTCAATTTTCTCCCTTGAATAAGGTTTTTCATTCCAATCAATGTTGAAGTCTCCCAGGAGGAAAATGTCCATGTTTTCTTGAGACACTGTTTGTATTATTTCACAAATTTTCAAACCTGCATCCTTGCTATCTGGTGGTATGTAACAACAACCCACTAAAACTGGTCTTTTATTGTCCAGTTGAAGCTGAACCCAAATAATCTCTAAATCAGAGCGCATCAAGTCTCTCCGTACTTTACTTGGGATCTGATTGTGAATATAGAAAGCTACACCACCTCCTCTATTGTTTCTGTCTCTTCTGTACAAACTGTAATGTTTAATATATAATTTACTGTTATCAAGACTTGGGTCTAAATGTGTTTCGGAGAGTGCCAACACATGGATCTGATGAAGTGCTAATATATGATCAATCTCATGAATCTTATTCCTCAGACTGCATATGTTCAAATGAGCTACAGATAATTTTTTGGGAATGTGACTCTCTGGCTGAGAGTCAGGATTGGGAGGTGAAGAAGCCATGAGTATCAGAGCATAATAACAGAATGAACTAGTTATTAGATAAACAGACTTTTAATGTGTGTGTCGGCTCACAGCTGATGGTATCAGACTAATCTTTGTTGTTGTACCAGATCTTCTCAGCAGGAGGCAGCATGAACTCACTATGAAGACCAGTCAGGTTCCCTAAGAGACACAAATAGAGCACAATTATTATAGTATAGAATATATATAGATCTTTATTGTCATTGTCACCAGGTACAATGAAATTAAAAGTGCTCTCCAGTCAGTGCATCATATACAAAAATAAAATAACTAAAAAATAATAAATAAAATAAAATAGAATAAATATATAGCTAGACACATTCACCCCTCCACACATACATCAACACACGGACAATACAAGAACTTTCATCAACATACAATCATGTTTTATTGCACACTAGCTCCTGTTTTTGTTGAGAGTAGTTATTGCTGTTGGGTAAAAGCTGTGTTTGAGTCTGTTTGTCCTTGTTTTCATAAGTCCGTACCGTTTTCCAGATGGCAGCAGTTCAAACAGTGAGTGTCCGGGGTGTGAAGTGTCTTCTATAATACTTTGTGCTCTTTTCTGGCAACGGGAGTGGTGGAGGTCTTCCAGTGTGGAGAGAGGGCAGCCGATGATCTTCTGGGCGGTGGTGATGACCCTCTGGAGTGATTTCCTCTGAGCTGCTGTACAGCTGGTGTACCAGATGCAGATACAGTATGTTAGGATGCTCTCGATGGAGGCTTGGTAGAAGGACACCAGTTGTCTCTGTGTGATGTTCTCCTTCCTGAGGATCCTGAGGAAGTACAGTCTCTGCTGGGCCTTTTTCAGCAATACACTGTCAGAGGTAAATATGCTTTCTATTGAAAAACACTGATGATAAATACTCACGTTTTTCTGGAGTGACTCGTCTGATGGTTCGGCTCTGGATGCCTCACAGCTCTGTGTTTAACTTTTGGTGAAACACGATAATGATAAATGATTAGATTTCATTTCTCATTATGAATAACTATGTTGCCTACAGACACAAATTTGTGTCAATACAAACTGAATGCACGACTCAAACCACTCAGGAGCATATCTTAGCTTTACACTAGAGATATTGTTTTAGAAACATACGTATACAAAAACAACATAAGAGCAAACCACACTGCATGTACGATGCTGTACTCACTATCATTCCAACCAGCTTGTTCACGCCCAGCTCAGAGGAAGTCTAACAGTAACTTGTTATCTGGATAGCACAGAAGCCACAGAATATTCCAGGAAGTCCCTTATGGCGTCATTTCAATGCCAACCGCGCGCATAAAAAACATAATCAGCGCGCATAAAGACCACTCTCTGAGCGCTCGCCGTCACTCTCTGCGCGCTCACGGTCTCTGTGTACACGCTCGCGGCCACTCTCTGCGCGCTCGCGGTCACTCTCTGTGCCTTCTACTCGCTCGCCTTTGCTGAGTTTTGGCACAAAGGGGGCGGGCATTGAATAGACGGCCCCGCAACCCCCCCTCCTTTCTGATCTGACGAAGAGTAGGGCGGGTCATCATTGCGGGTCCAGATGTCAGAGAAAGAAGAAGTAAGTTGAGGAACAGAGACAGATATACAATGCTTGCCTATAACAGTAGTGGCTACGTTTAAAGTTTCACTACGAAAAATTGCTGACCCAATACATAACATTCTCATAATCTTCCGTTATAGTGGTCTGATCACAGTGGAGAAGACCTGGCATTTTCATAGGGCTATCATGGCTGAGCAAGTATGTCTTACACAGTTAGACTATCTCTCATATTTCGTTTTGATATCATTTGATTTTATGCCAGGACCGGTGGGGTAGTGTTTTAGTGGGAGGTATGTTTATGAGTTTCACATAAGTCACCAAAGTGAACAGTGTTTGATTGTATGCATTGTCACAAGTGTTGTTTACCTTGTTTGCTATGGAAATGTGGTGACAAAAACCATAAGAGTGTCTAAAATATCAGTTTCCCATTGTTAAAGTCTCCAGCAACCATGTAGTCATTAATTATAGTTCTACTAAATTTAAATTATACTTGCAATTATAACATCAACAATTAGGCCCACATGATAATCCTGCAGCCCTGATATGAAGTAAGCATACAGAAGCGGGTTCAGGTGGGTCTACTCTTGTGTAAAGAAACATAACAGCAGATGGGGGAAAGAGAATAAATAGTTCCACATTGCTGCATACATTTAATATTCACATATACAACTTTTTAATTAATAAATAAATCAAAAGTTTTTAAAAATAGACAAACAAGGAAAGAAAAAATATTTAAAATATTTAATTTGCATGATTGACTGACATCTGTTGACTGGTTGTATGTGTATCACAAGAGAGACAGAGATATCAAAATGAAATATGAGAGATAGTCTAACTGTGTAAGACTTACTTGCTCAGCCATGATAGCCCTATGAAAATGCCAGGTCTTCTCCACTGTGATCAGACCACTATAACAGAAGGTTATGAGAATGTTATGTATTGGGTCAGCAATTTTTCATAGTGTAACTTTAAACGTAGTCACTACTGTTATAGGCTAGCATTGTATATCTGTCTCTGTTCCTCAACTTACCTCTTCTTTCTCTGACATCTGGACCCGCAATGGTGACCCGCGCTACTCTGCCTCGGATTGGCTCTGACCTGGAGACAGTAAGTAAGACCAATCAGAAAGGAGGGGGGTTGCGGGGCCATCTATTCAATGCCCGCCACCTTTGTGCCAAAACTCAGCAAAGGCGAGTAAGTCGAAGGCATAGAGAGTGACTGCGAGCGCGCAGAGAGTGGTCTTTATGTGCGCTGATTATGGTTTTTATGTGCGCGGTATTTGGCACTGAAATGACGCCATAGTCCCTGACCTGACAGTCAAAAGCATGACATGGCAGTACTAATTCATGTGTATAGTAGTCAGGATCACAGCACAAACACCAATGATGGGAATAACGCCGTTTAAATAAACAGCGTTACTAACGGCGTTACTTTTTTCTGTAACAGGTAATATAACTAATTACTCTTTCCAATGTTACAACGTCGTTACGTTACTTAATTAAATGATGCACGTTACAAACTGAAGCTAATCTACTCAGTGAACCTGTTCTCATCCAACTTTGCTCTCAGCCACAAAAGACGGGAGGGGCGGGACAACAGTGATGATGATTGGTTAAGGCAGAGTAAGATTTCATAGTAAGCCAATCAGAGGCAGTGTTTACACATGCACACACACATGCACACAGCAGCCTCACACACACACTAGCAGAAGCTGCAGCAGTGGCGAGTTCGGAGGAAAAGGTTGCGTTTTTAAACAGGAAGTAGAGACACTACTTTAATCTCCTTGAGGTAAAAGGCGGGAACATACATGTGAAATGTAGATTATGTATCAGAGCGTCCGTTACAAGCAACTCTAACCTAATGAAGCATCTCTCAACGGCACACAACACTGAAACACATAAATGAAAATAATTTTAGTCTCATCATATGTCAAAAACACATCTGTTTATGAATCTGTTTTAATACTTTTGCTCTTTAATTTTGGTAAAATTTGAACGCCGGCCTCAAGCAAACGAAACACATGCTGAGTTAGTTTGTACTTACTGTACTTGTCTGAGAGTGGATTTAAAGCTTTAACATTGGATGATTAGAAGCTCCGTCAAAGCCGACTATGTTCAATGCTGCTGTGTCCGAATAATGTGACTAATTTGCGGCTTCACCCTTCACACCTTTAAAACCCGCCAAATACTTCATTGGTATTAGGTAATGACGATTATTCTGGAAGGTTATGACAAACAATACCATTGTCAAGATAAACAGTCAATCAAGTTTTTCTGCTTACAGTTTGTGAACTCAGACTTCCATCTTTAAAAAAACACTGTATTACATCTTTTGTAACTAATTGTTGTTGTTTATTTGATTAATAATGCAAGAGAATACAAAGACACATATGACACAGGACAAGGCAACAGGTAGAAGTAACAGAAGTGACTGAATGACCTTTAACCTGGAGGCTCCTCCAACCTGGAAGGTCTAAATATCAGGTTCTGTTTTATACATTCAATTTAATACAGTTTTATTTATATTGGTGCCAAAACACAGCTGAAGTAATCTCATGGCACTCATTTAGAGCAGGTTGAGACTGTGCTCTAGACCCAACATTCCCCCTGTAATATAGAGTCTCATAGATAGCTGACTGGCTTCTCTGTGTCACAATCGCGAAATGTGCATCTGTCAGAACGCAGTCCACAAGGTTCCCCCAAGACAAGGACAAAACAGTGGATCCGTTTATGGTGCTTTAATTGAACAGAAAATCCGTCCGTCCATCTTCTTCCGCTTATCCTGGTCGGGTCTCGGGGACAGCAGCCTAAGCAGGAAGCCCAGACTTCCCTCTCCCTAGCCACTTAGTCCAGCTCTTCCCGGGGGATCCCGAGGCTTTCCCAGGCCAGCCGGGCAGGATCTCATCCCCGACCCGGAGAGTGCACTCCACCCTTTTCCGGTTGAGGACCGAATCCGAACCGATCCAGTGAGAGTTGGAGGTCACGGTCTGATGAAGCCAACAGGACCACATAATCTGCAAAAAGCAATGCGGACGTATCAGGGGTTCTGATACCCCGTACTCCCGGAGAACCCCCAACAGGCCCCCCCCCCGAGGGACACGGTCGAATGCCTTCTCCAAGTCCACAAAACACACGTGAACTGGTTGGGCAAACTCCCATGCACCCCGCAGTCCAATCACAAAACACTGCTCGGGTTCAGATCGGGGGGGCGCTCCACCACGACAAGGTAGTAGCTGAGGGAGCAGAACAGAAAATAACCCTTACAGATATGGTTGTGCCTGAGTGGTTATCTAATGACAACCAGCGGATCAACTGATTCGAAGCAACAACCTTGTCCACTCTTTCTCAAACCAGCAGTACACTGCTTGACTGGGTGCAATAGCGCTCCTAGTGGTCGGGCTCTGTTCATCACCTGCCCTGTCATGCAGTCTTCAGAACACCCCCATGAGCAACATTTTGTGACAACAGCAAAGGAAAACTTCAAGGTGGACGGCCTTCTGCCTTGACTGGCTGGGTTAAGAGAAATAAGGAGAGAGACACACAGAGAGGCATCATAATAACAACAATAAAAATAAAAGAAATATGACTAATAACAATTGCAGACATGTGCGTCAAGCTGCAGATATAGTTTTGAGCATTTCTGTCACACTCTGTTGTTGGACCACACTGTGGGTGTTTGGGCTTCTTTAACCTGAGTATAGTCTTACAGGTAGCTCACTGGATTTGAGGGTATTAACCTTGCATAGTGTTTGATTTGGGCTCACAATAGTTAAAGGAAAACTGGTGTCGTTAAGTGCCTTATATAACAAAACAGCCTAATGCCACAGGAGTGCACAGAGACCTCTAAAGGGCCAAGTCAAAAAGGGGCACATAGAACAAGTGTTTAAAACATTATATACCAAGATAATTGACAACATAACCTGTTGAATCATAAAGACCCATATTGAAACAGAACGTACCGTTGAGTCTTTGAGTCTTACAATAAACTACATCATACTATATTCTTGTTCCCCACTCAATGTAATCTGGGGGAGGCTCTTATATTAACTTATATTTACTAACCCTAACCCTTATATTAACATGGTGTAAATACACATATTCCCAGACAACATCCTCTGACATTCTTGGCCCTCCACAGAGATTTTAACCTTGTGATGAATGAATGAGAGAGGTGTTGAGAAATGTTTAAGATACAATTAAAAGCAAACATGAAAACAGTGACAGTGAGGAAAGTACTACAGGTCTGCCCACTAGACTGATATGGACCTTTGACTGTACTGATGACATGAAAATGAATTAATAACAACAAGGATTCAATCTCATGATTAAATATCGAGTAATGTAGCAGTAACAGGTTTTGTAATCAAATGTTTATTTTATTTTAAGGAAAAATATAAACATACAAAAAGCGAAGACAAAAACAAGAACAAAAAAACCAAAAACAGGTATATGCACATATTACAAAAATAGATATATATTCATACATACATATACATACACATAATACACAACTAAAATAAAAATAATAATAATAATAAAAATACATTAAAAAAATATATAATAAAATTAATAAATACAAATATAATAAAATCAGAGCAAATATCACAGCCCACGGAGGATAATTAAGAGAATACTACTGTAAGCCTCTATTGCTGACTCTTTTGCTCCGTGGACTCTAGCTGTTGACAACTCCAAATAAACAATATCCAAATATGTTAAAACCAAGCTCGGAAAGAAAGTGGATGTAGAGGTTTCCAACGCGTGGCAACTCATCTTCTCTTGTCCAATTCAAACCCAACTCTGACAAATCATTCAACATGAGAGCAGCAGACGAACGGGGCAAATGTAGCAGTAACAGTTAATAAGACAAAACTATACAGCTTCTGTACTACTGAGTCCAAACTGACAAATAAAAGTGCTGCAAGGGATTGAAATAAAAATAAAAATTAGTGTGAAAGTCCACCAGTCTGTCCAAAAACAGAAAAATGTGTCTCCACGTACACAAATCTATCAATTACATTTCGTGACTGTTTCATGAACTGCTGTGAGACTGAGCTGCTATTCCACTGTAACAGATTAAATGTAAATGTTTCAAAACTTAAAAATAAACAATCAAAATAAATAATATATTTAATTTGTACCACAAGTACGACAGTATGAATAACAGAGAAGTTAAAGACAGTGTAAAGTGTATTTCTAAAAAAGGTGTTTGGATTTGAATTGTGGAGCTAGGATTAGGATAAACCCGCCCCTGCTGCTGTAGAGGTATAAATACATTCAGCACACACTACTACTACTACAGTCTACAGTTAGCCAGTTAGCTGAGTTAGCCGCAGAGCTAGCTATCGAGCTAGCTGCCGAGCTAGCCGCTGAGTTAGCAGCTGAGTTAGCAGCAGAAAGCTCTCAGACGTAGTGTCCATGTTTCTGGTAGAGGTGGTGACTTTGATTGACAGGTGACGCTTGGTAGGGGGCGGGGCTTCAGCGGACTCGACGGCCACTCCCACAGCGAGAAAGAGGCTGACTTTTACACCACTTTGAAGTCTAATCTCATATATTTGGCGATTTTTTTAATCATTCAAATTTAGCAGGGTGGTTAACAACACACTTTTCTGTGGTATGTCAAACTCAGAACACATATTTATTCTTACTTTACACGGACTTTAAGTAAAAGCCTTCCCAAGCAAAAGGTTTTTAGGCTTTTGTTAAAACCCGTCAGACGGTGAGGAAGGCTGCTCCACAGGTGCGGTGCAGCAGAGCAGAAGGCCCTCACAGTGCGGAGCTTAGCACCGGGGGCTCGAAGGAGCAGCCTGCAGGTAGATCTGAGTATGCAGGCTGGTTGTATGTCTTCTACTAAAGGCCATGACAGTGTTTTATGCATTTTATCAACACCAGTTCGGGGACCGCAGCCAAGAGCAACTCTAGCAGCACTATTTTGGACTAGCTGAAGTTGATTGAGATGTGTTTTGTTAGCAGTGGACCATATGACTGAACAATAGTCAAGATGAGACAACACTAATGATTCAACAACCTTCTTCATGTTTTCTTTAGAGACACTAGAACACTTCTTACTGATTTCAAGGCCCTCTTTCATTTTCTTCGTCATATCGTTGATATGCGGTGACCAAGACAGATGTTCATCAAGTGTCATTCCTAAGAATCTGATCTGTTTAACTTGCTCCGGTTCCATGTGTTGCACAGAGAGGCGGTGCTGTTGATCTTTAGCTGATTTACATCTAATTATCATTGATTTAGATTCTGGTTTATTTAAAACCATCTTGTTGTCAGAGACCCAGTCATGCACAGCTTGTAGCTCAGCTCCTAATACACTGGTTAAGTCTCCATCATTACTACCATCAGATGGGTAATATACAGTCATGTGATCAGCATACATGACGATGGAGGACTGTTCTAAAACAAGAGGCAGATCATTTACAAAGATGGAAAACAGGAGCTGACCCAGGACGCTCCGCTGTGGCACTCCACAGACAACGTCTCTCAAAGCAGAAAAGCAGCCGTTGTAACAAACTGTTTGTCTCCTGCCAGATAGATAACTTCCCATCAGAAGAAGAGCCGAATATGAGAAGTTATAACATTCAAGTTTGTCAACCAGTAAATTGCGACTGACCTCAAAGGCAGCAATGAAATCCATAAACACAGCCCCAACTGATCTATGCTCATCGAGTTGTTTGTACCAATCATCAGTCATGTGAACAAGAGCTGAGCAGGTAGAATGATCCGGTCTAAAAGCATGTTGACTCTCACTGATCAGTTCATTATCCATAAAGTACTTTAGGATCTGTTCATGGATGATTGTCTCCAGGATGTGACTTAAGACAGGCAGCAAACTGACAGATGAGCTGTTCTTTGCACTGAAGTGAGAACTTCTGTTCTTTGGCATCGGAGTTATTTTGGACTTTTTCCACTGAGATGGAAACACACCTCGTTCAAGACTCTGGTTCACTATGTGACATATGGGAGCAGAGATGTAGCTAGCTGTCTGTTTAAGCAGTCTGATGTCCATGTTGTCTGCTCCAGGAGAAATATCATCAGGGAGAGACGACAACAAACTCTCAACCTTTTCAACGTCAACTGAGTCAAATCTGAATGAACATTGTTTGTCCTTCATGATTCTTTCTTTTATGAGTTTACGTGCCAAAGACCGGCCTTCATACCTAACAGAACGTTTTAATTCCTCTGTTTTATCAACATAATATTGATTCAAGTAATTGGCAATCTCAGTGTTGTCTGTGATTAGACGTCCTGCTGATTCAATGTCGGTAACAGGAGAACATGAGTTCATCCCCATGAAGTCATTTAAAGTCTCCAGTATTTTCTTAATATCATTGTCAGCTTCTCTGAGTCTCTGTTGAAAATATCCTTCCTTTTTTGTAGAAACAGCTTTTAAAATATCTTTATTGCAATTATTCCTATAAAGTCTGTCCCATTTTCTGACTTTTGCATCATCTCTCTTTATCATTAAAGTCTTTATCTCTTGGTCCATCCATGGGGCATCATCATTTTCAGCTGTGTACCTCTCTAAGGGGGCATGAATGTCTGCTATTTTGCTAAAGATGCCAGTGAACCTGGATAAAGCACACTCAGGGTCTGATTCATTGTGTACTTCTGTCCACTGAGCCCTCCTGATGTCACGGATGTATTTGGCTTGTTTAAAGTTCTCGTATGATCTCTGAGAGATAATCTCTTCTCTAAATTTGGGAGCATTTCTCTCCACAGTGACAGAAATGAGATCATGATCACTACAACCTGTAGGTGTTGAGGTAATGTTTGAACATCTCAGAGGAATATTTGTATATATATGGTCAATAATTGTTGATGTCTTGATGCCTTTATTACCAATCCTCACACTAGTAGGCTGATTCATCATCTGTTTCATCTTACAGTCAGTTAAAACAGAGATCATTGTCATCTTTGGAGAAGATGTTTTCGCCCAATCAATGTTGAAGTCTCCCAGGAGGAAAATGTCCATGTTTTCTTGAGACACTGTTTGTATTATTTCACAAATATTTTCCAAATATGCATCATTGCTTCTTGGTGGTCTGTAACAACAACCCACTAAAACTGGTCTTTTATTGTCCAGTTGAAGCTGAACCCAAATAATCTCTAAATCAGAGCGCATCAAGTCTCTCCGTACTTTACTTGGGATCTGATTGTGAATATAGAAAGCTACACCACCTCCATTATTGTTTCTGTCTCTTCTGTACAAACTGTAATGTTTAATATATAATTTACTGTCATCAAAACTGGGGTCTAAATGTGTTTCGGAGAGTGCCAACACATGGATCTGATGAAGTGCTAATATATGATAAATCTCATGAATCTTGTTCCTCAGACTGCATATGTTCAAATGAGCTACAGATAATTTTTTGGGAATGTGACTCTCTGGCTGAGAGTCAGGATTGGGAGGTGAAGAAGCCATGAGTATCAGAGCATAATAACAGAATGAACTAGTTATTAGATAAACAGACTTTTAATGTGTGTGTCGGCTCACAGCTGATGGTATCAGACTAATCTTTGTTGTTGTACCGGATCTTCTCAGCAGGAGGCAGCATGAACTCACTATGAAGACCAGTCAGGTTCCCTAAGAGACACAAACAGAGATGAATGTTCTTAATGTTTCAAGCTTTCTTCAGTTCAGCATCATGTTCATTCAAATGAGTTCATTCAAATCTGATGATAAAACAGGGCATGCTTTAGGGTGTGGCTACATTGTGATTGAGACGTTGCTACCAAGGAAATAACATTGGTTAGGTCATCTAACCACAGATTTACAGAGTATAGCCATAGCCGTCACTGTGTCAGTGTTTTTCCAGCTGATGGAAGTTAAATGTTACATTTTGGTCTCTAAGAGTCCAAAAGTCTTGATGGCAGCGGACAAAGGTTTCAAACAGGAGTCCACAAACCAACAGGTGACGTTATGAAGTTACATCTGTTAGTTTTTATAGTCTATCAGATACACAAACACTTAAATACTCACATGGTTGTGGAGTGTTTCAGGCTTCTGGCTTCTGGGATCGCTCGTCTCCTGGTCTGATGCTTCAACTCTGGATGCTCAAATCAAATCTTAAATGAAGTGTGTAAATTAATAAACAATAATAATGATTGTAATAGAAATATAAAGATAAAAATGGCCCTTTTGTTCAAGGGAGAGAAAATGAAACCCTAGATGATTTACATTTAAGTAAAGCAGTAAAGGTTTATTTTAATTAGATTTAGCTTCACTACTACTCACTAAACTTTAACTCCTCCTTCATATAGAGAGTAAAACCAAAGATCAGATCATTAAGAAATATGTGAAGGTGAATGAGCGTTAATGTCTGTGACGCCTTTCCACAATCTCTCGATGTAATCAGAATACCAGAGCAGATGATAACGTCGTCTGTCCAGACACTAACTGATATAACTGATACGGACAGTATGAGGAAATAACTTTACTATTATCACATATCAAAAACACATATTTATAAATGTATTTCAGTCCAAATTACCTTTAAAAAAATGTGGCCATTCAATAAATGCCACAACAGTCATACAATGCACCCAGTATCATCACTTACATTTGATTTTACTTAATAATTAACGTATTAATACTCATGGACCTCCCGACCTTTAACAGTGCTTTAAAACTGTTTCTATGTAATATCAAGTTTCATGTATAAATATGATGAAAGTATCTCTGGATAATTTCAGACTTTTTTCCAAACTATTTCTTTCTAATGGCGCTTTTCCATTACACAGTTCCAGCACGGCTCGGCTCGACTCGACTCGGTTTTCTCTGCGAATCCATCAGGGATAGTACCTGGTACCTGCTGCTTTTTTAGTATCTGCTCTGCTGAGGTTTCAAGCGAGCCGAGCCGATACTAAATGTGACGTCATCAGACTGCCGGCCTCTGATTGGTCAGAGAGTCACTGGAAGAGTCATGAGCCGTCCCACACAAGAATCAAAGCCGGCATTTTAAACACCAACAACAGAGTTACAGAGATTGGTTTCTCTTCTCTTGCTTTGTGTGAGACAGGAAGACACATACAGCAGCAGGAAGGACGGAAGGAAGGAGGGGAAGGAAGGAAGGGAGGAAAGGAAGGAAGGAAGGAAGGAAGGAAGTGTGTGTGACAGAAAGCCTCAGACAGCAGCAAGTACACCATCGCCTCCATGTCCTCCACTGTTTATGTGTTTGTGTCACGGCAGTTTAACGCAGCGTTGCTATGACGACCCCGCCCACGTTGAGGAGGAACTATAGTAATGGAAAAGGTTCCTGGTACCATGTTGAGTCTGGAACTGTGTAGTGGAAAAGCTCCATAAAGAAAAAGTCGTTGCTGAACAATTAGACAGACATGAACCCTTTGAGATATTCCAGTCTTCACTCCTGAACGTGATGAATGATCTCTGGTTTGGTTTTAAAGTGTTTTATTCTGTTACTGTGAGTAAGTCGGCACATTGTTCCTCTGTAGAGACGACCTGCAGCGTTCCTCAGGAGTCTCCTTGGACCGCTCTGGTTTTCTCTCTACGTTACTGCTGGAGCGTTTTCATCTACATGTGTCTCTATGCAGACGACATCTCTCATCTCATCTGTAACCCTCAGCTTTGTTTCTGCTGCTCGGGAGAATCTCCAAAATCACTTCAGTTTTATTCAGACTGTCTCTCATGCTGTTATTTAATGTTTCATTTGACTCACTTTACTCTTCTTCTGTATTTCTTTCCCAATGTTCCAATATTATACAAAGTCATTATCTCGATTCATATTTTATTTATTGCTTTCTATATTTCTTTCCCACTGTGGTACAGCTTTTTAATTGTTTTAAATTGAACTTGTTTGAAGAGTCATATATAAATAAAAATGATTATTACTACTAACTAGCTTACTCACCTGCTGTGCGTGTCCGTGGATGTCTCCTGATGCTGGTTTGAGAGGGAAGATGCAGATTGATGAAGAAGCATTGTGGAAAAGTTGAGAGTGGATTTAAAGTTGGATCATCAGACGCTCTGCAGACACCAACAGCATCCTGTCTGCTTTAAATCCAACTCACCTGAAGCCTCGCCCTGCAGTTTCCTTTAAAACCCGCCCATGTACATCTAGATTAGATTACATTCAATTTGACTGTCAGTGTGTAGAGTTCAGGCACAAAGCCAATTAAATGCAGTTAGCATCAGAGTATTATTTAAAGGTGAATACAGAGAAGTATGTGCTACAGTATAAGTGATGCTATATTGTCCAAGATAGTGATGAATAAAAACAGTGGAGGTACATTTACATTATATATGTTAATAATTTATAGTTAAAACAAACACTACTGTGAAAATAAACAGTCAGTGTGACGACGACTCTTTGACTCCATGCTGTCTGGTGATGTTTGTGCAGTGTGTACTTATATGTTCTCAATGTTTGGTGGTGTTTGTATAGCTGGTGTGTTTATGTATATTGTTCGTGTCTGTAAGGTCTCTGACAGATTGTGAAAATGAATTTCCCTTTAGGACAATAAAGGCTATCTATGCTGCTGTTTTCTGTTTTTGTGCGGCTGGGTTAGGGTTAGTAGTGTGTTTGCTGTGTTTTTGTTTAGTCTGTTCTCCCGTTCCTGCTTTCTATGCACCGACTCTGCATCCTGAGACATCACCTGACTGTAATCAAGCAATCAGCACATCATCTCCATAACAAGCTCAGACAGCCGGTGGATCATTGTCTTCCTCACAGCACAGAAGAGCCGCTCTAGATCTGAACTGCTGCTCTGACTGTTCAAGGATCCGGCCTGTTACCCTTTAACACTGCAGTATCTCTACACCTGTGGTCTTTACATTACATGCTGGTCTCTCCCCGTCTGGGTTCAGCCAAAAACAGCAACACTCAAGTTTTTCTATTTACACATTTGTGAACTTCCTCTAACAGCATCATTAAAACACTGCTGTACATTACATCATTAGCAACTAAGTTTTATTTTTTATATTGATAATGAGAGAATTAACACAAAGACACACAACACTGGACAAGTCAACAGGTTGAAGCAACAGAAGTGGAGGGAAGAAATAACTGCTTTCCTCTGTGATGGTTCTCGTTGATATTTTGATTTCCCATGAGAGAAACTTATTAAATTAATCTTTAATAAACCAAACCAGAACTTGAGGCTGCTGATAAACACATCACTTTCTTATTATATTACAAAACTTTATTACTATTTATTGTTGTTATTATTACCTAATGTTTCACAAATGGATGTGTAGATGTAAGGACCTGATGACTTCTTGCTTTGAAACAATAATAAGAAAGAAACGCTGCAGCTTGTAGCAGCAATATAAAATAATTTATGAATCATATTACGACTGGTCGACATGGAACAATGTTTTTAGTCTTCTGGCTGTTGATTGATTTTGTGAATATTTGATGGTTGATAAGGTTTGGGTAACATCTGTAATAGATTAGATTAATATATCGAACCTTGACACCTTTGAACAGACTAATTTAATTTAATGCTAATGAGAAATGTTTAATGTTGATTCAGTGAAACAATGAAAATGTTTTGTGAAAGAACAAAATAAAGAACAAGATCATTCTATTGTAAAACTAATTTAATAATAATGAATATATTACTAATGAAACATACTTTGTCATAATAATGAATAAAAAGTGAAAAGAACTTCATTCAAACCCGAAATGTGTCATCATGGCAGTAACACACTGCTGAATATCTCTGTGTGTATATACTGTATATTATATTTCATTGCTGTGTGTTTCATATGAAAAGTAATAAAAGATTAAAGGTCCATACATTTCATTTAGCTTCGGCTCATCACTGATCATTTATTGAATCAGCTGTTGTCACCAAACTGCTCCGACGGCTCAGAGGACTCACTGATACCTGAAATAGAAACTAAACTCAGCACCATTCAACTCCAGACTGATAAAACTGTCACACCTCTGAACTACAATGAAGACAAGATGTGATAAAAATCTACAACATTGAGCCAGAAGACTGGAATTCACAACAAAAGAAAACTATTAACGAGTTAACACATTATATGTCCTGGTTCGTATTAAGACTTTATCACAGTTAGAATATCTACAGCAGAAATAATTGTTCCAGTTTTAACTTCTATATATTATAGTTTTTTATATTTATGTTGATGTCACACACACACTCCATTTCAAAAGGTTGTTTCGTTCTGTCAGCACGAAGCTTCCTTGATCAGAAACATGATTAGAGCTTTTGGAGAACGTCTGACCTCGGCTGTAAAGAAGGAAACACACAACGCCTTGATTCAAAGGATTCCTCCTGCTGAATGAAAAGCAGAGCAGAGGTCAGGAACTGTTCACTATCATATGTACAGAAGAGAGGACAGACAACCACGAAGGGATTCGAACCCTCAATCTTCTGATCCGAAGTCAGACGCCTTGTCCTTTAGGCCACGTGGTCATGCAGACAGTGACGTGTACATTTGAATTGGGCCAAGGTCCGAGTCTACCGGCAAACATCGAGGAGAAGCAAGATCTGGAAGATCAAGTCTTGAAGAAGGGGAATTAGCTCAAATGGTAGAGCGCTCGCTTAGCATGCGAGAGGTAGTGGGATCGATGCCCGCATTCTCCATTACCTTCTTTTCTGTTGTCTCTTCTCAAGAAGGAAACACACAAAGCCTTCATTCAAAAGGATTCCTCCTGCTGAATGTCCCCAAAAAAATCAGAGGAAGGTTACACACCTCTGCACTGTCACTGTTTTCATCCATAATCAGCATCAATGCTTGGTGTACATGGTCAAAGCTGCTCATTGGTCACTTGGTCCAGACACAAGTCCTACAGAAGAGAGAACAGCCAACCACGAAGGGATTCGAATCCTCAATCTTCTGATCCGAAGTCAGACGCCTTGTCCAATTGGAAGCTTGACGTTTCGATTCCTGGCTTCTCCAGTCCAATTGTCCATGTGTCCTTGGGCAAGACACTTAACCCCAAATTGCTCCTGTTGCTATGCCAACGGTGTGTGAATGGTTAGTTTCCACCTGATGAGCAGGTTGTATAAATGTGTGTGAATGCGTGAATGAGATGTAATGTAAAAGCACCAGAGTGGTCATAATGACTAGAAAAAGTTCCATATAAGTACAGAACTGGGCGAAGGTCCTAGTCTACCGACCAACAGCAAGGAGAAGCAAGACCTGGAAGATCAAGCTTTTGCCTTCATGGGATCCATGTGTGAGGTGATGGGGCAGTGTTGCACATTCCTTGAGTTGAGCTGAAAACACTGCCAGCTTTACATGTGAAGGTCTTCACCAGATGATCTCCCTCTACAACAATGAAGCCTGGCCTGTACAGGGATCGAACCTGTGACCTTGGCGTTATTAGCACCACGCTCTAACCAACTGAGCTAACAGGCCTGTTGCTGCCTTTCTGTCTACAACCACGTCCCTTATAGAATGAAAGACATTCATTTGCTTTCAAACATCGAGCGAACCAGGCTTGCTAAAGTCTTGAAGAAGGGGAATTAGCTCAAATGGTAGAGCGCTCGCTTAGCATGCGAGAGGTAGCAGGATCGATGCCCGCATTCTCCATTACCTTCTTTTCAGTGGTCTCTCCTCAAGAAGAAAACACACAAAGCCTTCATTCAAAGGATTCCTCCTGCTGAATGTCCCCATAAAAATCAGAGGAAGGTTACACACCTCTGCACTGTCACATTTCCACACCTTCATCTCTGTGACTATGTCTTGTTTTCATCCATCATCAGCACTGTCCCATTGCTTGGTCTTCAAAGCTTCTTATTGGAATATTTCTTCCTGAACAGACACAAGTACTACAGAAGAGAGGACAGACAACCACGAAGGGATTCGAACCCTCAATCTTCTGATCCGAAGTCAGACGGCTTGTCCTTTAGGCCACGTGGTCATGCAGACAGTGACGTGTACATTTGAACGGGGCGAAGGTCCGAGTCTACCGACAAACAGTGAGGAGGTGCAAGATCTGGAAGATCAAGCTTTTGCCTTCATGGGATCCATGTGTGAGGTGATGGGGCAGTGTTGCACATTCCTTGAGTTGAGCTGAAAACACTGCCAGCTTTACATCTGAAGGTCTTTACCAGATGTTCTCCCTCTACAACAATGAAGCCTGCACTGTACAGGGATCGAACCTGTGACCTTGGCGTTATTAGCACCACGCTCTAACCAACTGAGCTAACAGGCCTGTTGCTGCCTTTCTATCTACAACCACGTCCCTTATAGATTGAAAGACATTCCTTTGCTTTCAAACATCGAGCGAACCAGGCTTGCTGATGTCTTGAAGAAGGGGAATTAGCTCAAATGGTAGAGCGCTCGCTTAGCATGCGAGAGGTAGCGGGATCGATGCCCGCATTCTCCATTACCTTCTTTTCTGTAGAGCCGATTGTCAAGAAGAAAACACTACTTTTTGTTATCTGGGATGTCACACACTGCATTTCAAAAGGTTGTGTTGTTCTGTCACCATGATGCTTCCTTGATCAGAAACATGATTAGTCCCTTTGGAGAACGTCTGACCTCAGAAACACACAAAGTCTCGATTTGAAGGATTCCTCCTGCTGAATGTGATCATGAAAAGAGCAAGGGTCACACACTGTTCACTGCAATACAAGTGTTCAGTAAAGTTTTATATTTGTGACTATGTCTTGTTTTCATCCATAATCAGCTCTGTCACATTGCTTGGTGAACATGGTCTAGACAGTCAACCACGAAGGGATTCGAACCCTCAATCTTCTGATCCGAAGTCAGACACCTTGTCCTTTAGGCCACGTGGTCATGTTGATGAAGTCATGGTTAATATCTGGTCACTGACTCTGAGGCTGCTCAGTATTTTCAGAGAAGCTCTACATTTTGTTTATAGGTTCATGTCCCTATAAACCATAACCCTAAACCAGACTTCATCCAGAATCCGTCCAGACATCATCCAGACATCATCCAGGTCTAAGCAGGTAAAACGTTAACAGATTCAATGTTTTTATCTTAGTTTTGTTTCTATTTGTGTTGAGATCAGAATAAACAGACTTTCACTTCTCACATGTATAATAATTCAGTGAGGTTCAATGAAGTCTACTTTTATTTATATGTTCTGAGAAGCAGCTGATTCTTACCGAGGTCTGTTGGGATGTAGACGAAGAAATTAAAGAGTTTTAAACCACAGTTATTATAGTTTTTACATTTTCATCATTTTTTATCTTTATTTAGTTTTTCAATTTCAGTTTAGTTTTAGTGAGTTTAACAATCAATCAATCAATCAATCTTTATTTATATAGCTCAAAATCACAACCTGGACATTAGTGGGATTTTTCCCTTTTAGCTTTTATCCCATAAATGTTCCCCTCATCATCATCATTCTTCATCATCATCATCACTCTTCATCACCACTCTTTACTGTTACCTACTGCAGGTTTGGAGTCTAAATATCCCCACATTGGGCTGTCTGTTGTTTCTACTTCTTTATATAAAATCATTAAAGCATCATTTTCTTCTGTCTGTGCTGAAGCTGCTCTGCTGCCACCTGCTGGACGCGGCCGTTATCTCAACATATAAACTGAACAGGAGACAATAAAAATACAACTATTTAGTTAGTTTTGTTTTGTTCACTTTAGTTTTTTTTCTTTTTATTTCAGTTAACTACATTATTATTCTTTCCCTGCTAGTTTTAGTCTTAGATCTAAACAATCTGATCTGCAGTGAATCCTTTCTGCTCTCTGTGGAAACAGAGGTCTAAATCTGTGCAGCAGAGGTGGAAACGTCCTCACAGTTACTCTCTATAACAATGGAGCCTACATTTCCCATAATGCATCAGGACAGAGTCACAACAACAGCTTATGAAGTGATTTGGCTGCAGTCAGATGGAAAAACTCTGTGAAATGTGCAGAGAAAAAAAGTCACTCTGCCCTCGTCCTTCTTCCTCTTCTGGCTTCCTTCCTGCCAGACTGCAGGGATTTGATTGGCTGAGAGCTGCGTGGGAAGCCCCGCCCCCTCCTCCAGTTTACTGCAGGTCGACCTTTGACCCCCTCCTCAGTATCAGACTTGTTCCCGCCGCTGGTTTGGTTCAGAAAGATCTGGATACACACAAACACACCGATAACGTGTGACGCAACACACACACACACACCCACACACACACACACACACACACACACACACACACACACACACACACACACACACACTGATATAGTCCAAACTCACACACACACCTGTATGGAAGTTCATTCGTGTCAAAAAAACACAAACTGACTGCAGAGAAACTGTTAAAGTGCAGATTTAATTTATTAATTTCAACTTATTAGAAGATTGTAAACACTTTTTATAAAACTTTTCTTTTTTCTTACAGTGTATATTTTATTCTGCAGTATTAAGAGTTCATAGTTAGACTTTATGAAACTGTCAAGACTATAAAAATAAAGCAAGAAAGATTTTATCTGCAGGAGTCAAAATTCACAAGAATCTAAAATGAAAGTTTTCCTAGTGTGTCCTCATCTGACTGAGTTTTATGGTCATGATCCAACTTCCATACACTCCCACAGGAATGAACACACACACACACACACACACACACACACACACACACACACACACACACACACACACACACACACACACACACACACACACACACAGAGACTCCTGCAGATGTGTGTCAGTGTTCCTCCGGCCGGCTCTCAGGTAAGCTGCTGCTGCTTCTCTGCTTTAACTCTTTTATTGGCTGCTAACCCTGAACTCTTTTATTAAATGTCTGCAGAGGTGCATTATGGGAAACTTTCTGCTGTTCATCGTCATGTTTATGAAACTTTCTGTTTGACTCAAAGAGACGAAAACGTTTATCAGTGTTTATAAAATGAAGCTGAAGAATCAAACCTGCAGTTTAAACTGTCAGAGGGTCAAAGGTCATTTATATCTGTTAGGATGAAAAGAACTGAGTACTTTACTGTAGTATAGTTAGAGGTACTAGTACTTTACTGTAGTACAGTCTGAGGTACTAGTACTTTACTGTAGTATAGTTAGAGGTACTAGTACTTTACTGTAGTACAGTTAGAGGTACTAGTACTATACTGTAGTACAGTCAGAGGTACTAGTACTTTACTGTAGTACAGTCTGAGGTACTAGTACTTTACTGTAGTACAGTTAGAGGTACTAGTACTTTACTGTAGTACAGTCAGAGGTACTAGTACTTTACTGTAGTACAGTTAGAGGTACTAGTACTTTACTGTAGTACAGTCTGAGGTACTAGTACTTTACTGTAGTACAGTTAGAGGTACTAGTACTTTACTGTAGTACAGTCTGAGGTACTAGTACTTTACTGTAGTACAGTTAGAGGTACTAGTACTTTACTGTAGTGCAGTTAGAGGTACTAGTACTTTACTGTAGTACAGTTAGAGGTACTAGTACTTTACTGTAGTACAGTTAGAGGTACTAGTACTTTACTGCAGTACAGTTAGAGGTACTAGTACTTTACTGTAGTACAGTTAGAGGTACTAGTACTTTACTGTAGTACAGTTAGAGGTACTACATCTCCACTACATTTATTCACATTTGTGTATCAGAACTTTGTTTTTTCTTCTTTCCCATTAATCATCTCAGCAGCCCTCACATCTATCTGCTGACCCTTTGGAGGGGCCCCACCCCTAGGTTGGGAACCACTGGAGGGGCCGACTCTAAAATATATTACACAGCGATTCAGTGATGGATGTAATCATTGAATTGATTAATTTATTTTCTCTCTCTCTCTCTCTCTGTCTCTCTCTCTCTCTCTCTCTCTCTCTCTCTCTCTCTCTCTCTCTCTCTCTCAGTCATGTTAACCTTGGCTGCTCTCTCGCTCCGCCTTCGGGCCTCCAGTTGCCAAGGAAGCTGCCGCTCCATAGCAACCGTCATCTCCGGCAACAAGACATCCAAGTGAGTCACAGAGACACTAAACATGATGACCTCACAACGTTTGACCTCTGACCTGTGTGTGTGTGTGTGTGTGTGTGTGTGTGTGTGTGTGTGTGTGTGTGTGTGTGTGTGTGTGTGTCTCTGTGTGTGTGTGTGTGTGTGTGTGTGTGTCTGTGTCTGTGTGTGTGTGTGTGTGTGTGTGTGTCTGTGTGTGTGTGTATGTGTGTGTGTGTGTGTGTGTGTGTCTGTGTGTGTGTGTGTGTGTGTCTGTGTGTCTGTGTGTGTGTGTGTGTGTGTGACTGTGCTGTGTGTGTGTGTGTGTGTGTGTGTGTGTGTCTGTGTGTGTGTGTGTGTGTGTGTGTGTGTGTGTGTGTGCAGGTTGGTGAGGGAGCGGCTGAAGAAGGAGGTGGAGAACATGAGGACTCAGTTTTCGGGGTTCAGGCCGAGTCTGGTGGTTTTACAGGCGAGTGATAAATGTGGAATAATTAAAATCCACTTTTAGCAACACAACACTGTGGTTATAACACATTTTATATCATTTGTCAAAACTTATTTAGGAAGAAATTAGATGTGAATGATTCTTTTTATTTACTTGATGTTACTAAGCATCTTATTTTAAACATTTCCACCAGTAATTTAGAAATATTCTGTATATGTTGGATTATATGAGTTGTATTTCCACTACTCAAAAAAAATTCTTTGATGTAACGTCCATGCTGTCTTGCTGCCGCTGAGTTCAGTCTGAATTTATCTCCTTTTAAAAGAATAGTCAGTATAAACAGAAGGAATTTAATTGAATCCATAAATCAGTTAAACTAGATTTAAAAGCAGCATCAGGTTTGTTAAAATGTACATTTAGTATTTTTGTTGGTTTTATAGATAAATTCAGACTGAACTCCGCAGCAAGACATCATGGAGGTTACGCCCAGGTGAAGGAAGGAAGGATGGAAGGGAGGGAGGAAGGAAGGAAGGAAGGGAGGGAAGAAGGGAGGGAAGAAGGAAGGAAGGGAGGGAAGAAGGAAGGAGGGAAGGATGGAAGAGATAGAGAAGGAAGGAAGGCATCAGGTTTGTTAAAATTGGTTTTCTAGATAAATTCAGACTGAACTCCACAGCAAGACATCATGGAGGTTACGCCCAGTTCAGTTTCAGGTCTTTTTCTGTATTCATCCATTTATAAAACAAATATTAAAACAATAAAACCTTTAATTACACATTGATCAGTTTCCTCTTATTGATCTTTTTTTAATATATTGATTATATTGAACTGGGCGTAACCTCCATGATGTCTTGCTGCGGAGTTCAGTCTGAATTTATCTAGAAAACCAACAAAAATACTAAATGTACATTTTAACAAACCTGATGCAGCTTTTAAATCTAGTTTAACTGATTTTTTAATATTCAGTATAAACAGAGGAACCTCTTCACTGCTCATATATTTCCTGTCGACTCTTTCCAGTCTCTGACTCCTCTGACAGATAAATGTCGTGTTGGTTCACCTCGACCCGACAGACCAGCGCGAGCCGGTTGTGTTTGCTGCAGCTGCTTTTTCTCTCAGCTGATAACAAACATGAACCTGCAGATACTTCATGTTTCACGCTAACACTGCTGCTCGTTTCAGCACCGAGACGTAAAGACTTTCCTCTCAGTTCACTCACAGAGACGAAGCTTAGATATGAGAGACGAGCAGGAGGCAGCTTTATTTATAGAGAGCAGTTCATACTCAATGTGCTTTACATAAAACATTTAGCAGTAAGAATTGGAAAAATAAATATAAAAACATATAATTTGAAAAATAAAAATAAAACCCAATAATAGTAAAAAACAACATGGAAACATGAAAAAAAATTGATTAAAAACAAACCTCCCCCTAATAGAAAAAACAAAAAAATAAAATAAAAAACAAAAAAACAAGACAAAAATAAATAAAATTAAAAATAAAAATAAAAATAAAAATAAAAATAAAAATAAAAATAAAAATAAAAATAAAAATAAAATTAAAATTAAATAAAAATAAATAAATAAATAAAATAAAAAATAAAAAATGAAAAATAAAAATTTAAAAATAAAATAAAAATAAAATAAAAAATAAAATAAAATAAAAAAGGGAACATCATGGAGGGAGGAATAAAGATGATGATGATGATGATGTTCCTCTCTGTGTCTCATGGTTAAATGATGAGGATGATGATGATGATGAGGATGATGATGAGGATGATGAAGATGAAGACGATGAGGATGATGAAGATAATAATGATGATGTTCCTCTCTGTGTCTCATGGTTAAATGATGAAGAGGATGAGGATGATGACGAGGATGATGAGGATGATGAAGATGATGATGATGATGATGTTCCTCTCTGTGTCTCATGGTTAAATGATGATGAAGATGAGGATGATGATGAGGATGATGAAGATGATGATGATGATGATGATGATGTTCCTCTCTGTGTCTCATGGTTAAATGATGAAGAGGATGAGGATGATGATGAGGATGATGAGGATGATGAGGATGATGAAGATGATGATGATGATGTTCCTCTCTGTGTCTCATGGTTAAATGATGATGAAGACGATAAGGATGATGATGAGGGTGATGAGGATGATGAAGATGATGATGATGATGTTCTTCTCTGTGTCTCATGGTTAAATGATGAAGAGGATGAGGATGATGATGAGGATGATGAGGATGATGATGAGGATGATGAGGATGATGATGAGGATGATGAGGATGATGAAGATGATGATGATGATGATGTTCCTCTCTGTGTCTCATGGTTAAATGATGAAGAGGATGATGATGATGATGATGATGAAGATGATGATGATGATGGTGATGGTGATGATGATGATGGTGATGGTGATGATGATGATGATGAGGATGATGATAAGGATGATGAAGATGATGATGATGATGTTCCTCTCTGTGTTTCAGGTTGGAGACCGAGACGACTCGAATCTTTACATCAGCCACAAGCTGAAGGCTGCAGCCGAGGTGAGAAACACCTAAACACACTTCCTTCCTTCCCTCATTTCCTTCCTCTGTCCTTCCTTCCCTCCCTTCCTTCCTCCCTCCTTCCTTCCTTCTTTCTTCCTTTCTTCCTTCCCTCCTTCTCTCTTTCTTTCCTCCATCCCTCCTTTCCGTCCTCCCTCCTTTCCTTCCTTCCCTCCTTCTCTCTTTATTTCCTCCCTCCTTTCCTTTCCTTCCCTCCTTCCCTTCCTTCCTTGACTCATGGACAACAGGAGGGTTGACATGTTGAGTTTGTCGTCTGCAGATCGGCATCGATGCAAAACACGTGAGGCTGCCGAGCTCCGCGACGCAGAACGAGGTCAGTTAACACATAGCAAGAAACAGGAAACAGGAAGCAGGAAGCAGGAAGCTGGTTTCTAACGTGCGCTGCTCCTCCAGGTGCTGCAGAGCATCATGGCCGTTAACGACAACCTGTCCGTCCACGGTCTCATCGTGCAGCTTCCTCTGGACTCCGTCAACGCCATCGACAACGAGCTCGTCACCAACGCCGTCTCTCCTGAGAAAGACGTGGACGGGTCCGTTACTACTTCCTGTCTGTTACTACTTCCTGTCCGTTACTACTTCTTGTCCCTTACTACTTCCTGTCTGTTACTACTTCCTGTCTGTTACTACTTCCTGTCCGTTACTACTTCCTGTCCGTTACTACTTCCTGTCTGTTACTACTTCCTGTCCGTTACTACTTCTTGTCCCTTACTACTTCCTGTCTGTTACTACTTCCTGTCCGTTACTGCTTCTTGTCCGTTACTGCTTCCTGTCCGTTACTACTTCCTGTCCATTACTGCTTCCTGTCCGTTACTGCTTCCTGTCCGTTACTGCTTCCTGTCCGTTACTGCTTCCTGTCCGTCAAGATCAAGTCACAGAAAAACACTGAAGATCATTTATCATCCTGTGTGTGTGTGTGTGTGTGTGTGTGTCTGTGTGTGTGTGTGTGTGTGTGTGTATGTCTGTGTGTGTGTGTGTGTGTGTGTGTGTCTGTGTGTGTGTGTGTGTATGTGTGTGTGTGTATGTCTGTGTGTGTGTGTGTGTGTGTGTGTGTGTGTGTGTGTGTATGTCTGTGTGTGTGTGTGTGTGTGTGTGTGTGTGTGTGTGTGTGTGTGTATGTCTGTGTGTCTGTGTGTGTGTGTGTGTGTGTGTGTGTGTGTGTATGTCTGTGTGTGTGTGTGTGTGTGTGTGTGTGTGTGTGTGTGTATGTCTGTGTGTGTGTGTGTGTGTGTGTGTGTGTGTCTGTGTGTGTGTGTATGTCTGTGTGTGTGTGTGTGTGTGTGTGTGTGTGTGTCTGTGTGTGTGTGTGTGTGTGTGTGTGTGTATGTGCGTGTGTGTGTGTGTGTGTGTGTGTGTGTGTGTGTGTGCAGGCTGAGTTGTATTAATGCAGGGAAGTTGTCTCGAGGTGATCTGAATGACTGTTTCATCCCCTGCACACCGAACGGCTGCATGGAGCTAATCAGACAGACAGGTAACACACACACACACACACACACACACACACACACACACACATACACACACACACACACACATACCTGTTTTTAGTACCTCATGGGGACCCTGACTGGGGTCCAGCCTTTCTAAAAGGTCTAGAGACGTAACTTTAACTCCTAAATTCATCATAATACTGTATGAACAACAAAAAGGACTTGACATATCAAAAACTCACACATCAATTTGAAACCTGAATTTTGCCCCCCCTCGTTGGGACCCGTAATGCTAACGTCTATTAGCATACAGCTGACATCACTGTTAGCCACAGTACAATTCATATTCAGTATTTGAACAAATGTAGGATTGAAAGCCTAACCTAGGGGGCTAATCGCTAAGCTAATATGCTAATACGAAGCTAACAGGCTAATATACACACTTACACACTTTGTCAGGAAAACCAACCTTGTGGGGACCGGGCCTATCAGGAGGCTGTTTGCTATTGATTCCAATGCTCGTTACCATGGAAACCAGGAGTCGGTCCCCACCAGGATAGGAAAACACATACACACACACACCCAGCAGCTCAGTAGCGTTCTGCTGTCTGATTGAACCTGAACGCAGCAGGTGTGATGTTTACTTCCTGGTTCCTGTGTGCAGGTGTGTCTGTGGCGGGAAAACACGCCGTCGTGATTGGTCGAAGCAAAATCGTCGGAGCTCCGATGCACGACCTCCTGCTGTGGAGCCACGCGACGGTGACCACCTGCCACTCCAAGACCCCCGACCTGCCCAAACAGGTGAGCCCCCCCCCCCCCCCACCTGCCACTCCAAGACCCCCGACCTGCCCAAACAGGTGAGCCCCCCCCGACCTGCCCGACCAGGTGAGCCCCCCCCCCCCCACCTACCCGACCAGGTGAGCCCCCCCCCCCCCATCTACCCGACCAGGTGAGCCCCCCCCCCCACCTGCCACTCCAAGACTCCCGACCTACCTGACCAGAGACCCAGCCTGACTGAAGGGTTGTTATCATGTCTGTGTGATGCGTTTCCTGTGTGATGCATTTCCTGTGTGATGCATTACCTGTGTGATGCGTTTCCTGTGTGATGCATTTCCTGTGTGATGCATTACCTGTGTGATGCATTTCCTGTGTGATGCGTTTCCTGTGTGATGCGTTTCCTGTGTGATGTGTGATGTGTTTCCTGTGTGATGTGTTACCTGTGTGATGCGTTTCCTGTGTGATGTGTTTCCTGTGTGATGCGTTTCCTGTGTGATGTGTGATGTGTTTCCTGTGTGATGCATTTCCTGTGTGATGCATTACCTGTGTGATGCGTTTCCTGTGTGATGTGTGATGTGTTTCCTGTGTGATGCGTTTCCTGTGTGATGTGTGATGCGTTTCCTGTGTGATGCGTTTCCTGTGTGATGCGTTACCTGTGTGATGTGTGATGCGTTTCCTGTGTGATGCGTTTCCTGTGTGATGCGTTACCTGTGTGATGCATTACCTGTGTGATGTGTTTCCTGTGTGATGCGTTTCCTGTGTGATGCGTTACCTGTGTGATGCGTTACCTGTGTGATGTGTTTCCTGTGTGATGCGTTTCCTGTGTGATGCGTTACCTGTGTGATGCGTTTCCTGTGTGATGCGTTTCCTGTGTGATGCGTTACCTGTGTGATGCATTACCTGTGTGATGCGTTTCCTGTGTGATGCGTTACCTGTGTGATGCGTTTCCTGTGTGATGCGTTTCCTGTGTGATGTGTGATGTGTGATGCGTTTCCTGTGTGATGCGTTTCCTGTGTGATGCGTTTCCTGTGTGATGCGTTTCCTGTGTGATGTGTGATGTGTTTCCTGTGTGATACGTTACCTGTGTGATGCGTTTCCTGTGTGATGCGTTTCCTGTGTGATACGTTTCCTGTGTGATGCGTGATGCGTTTCCTGTGTGATGCGTTTCCTGTGTGATGTGTGATGCGTTTCCTGTGTGATGCGTTACCTGTGTGATGAGTTTCCTGTGTGATGCGTTTCCTGTGTGATGCGTTTCCTGTGTGACGTGTGATGCGTTACCTGTGTGATGTGTGATGCGTTCCTGTGTGATGCGTTTCCTGTGTGATGCGTTTCCTGTGTGATGCGTTTCCTGTGTGATGTGTGATGCGTTACCTGTGTGATGTGTGATGCGTTTCCTGTGTGATGCGTTTCCTGTGTGATGCGTTTCCTGTGTGATGCGTTACCTGTGTGATGCGTTTCCTGTGTGATGCGTTTCCTGTGTGGTGAGTTTCCTGTGTGATGCGTTTCCTGTGTGATGTGTGATGCGTTACCTGTGTGATGTGTTTCCTGTGTGATGTGTTTCCTGTGTGATGCGTTTCCTGTGTGATGCGTTACCTGTGTGATGCGTTTCCTGTGTGATGCGTTTCCTGTGTGATGTGTGATACGTTTCCTGTGTGATGCGTTTCCTGTGTGATGCGTTACCTGTGTGATGCGTTTCCTGTGTGATGCGTTTCCTGTGTGATGCGTTACCTGTGTGATGCATTTCCTGTGTGATGCGTTTCCTGTGTGATGTGTGATGTGTTTCCTGTGTGATGCGTTACCTGTGTGATGCATTTCCTGTGTGGTGCGTTACCTGTGTGATGTGTGATGCGTTTCCTGTGTGATGTGTTTCCTGTGTGATGCGTTTCCTGTGTGATGCGTTTCCTGTGTGACGTGTGATGTGTTTCCTGTGTGATGCGTTTCCTGTGTGATACGTTTCCTGTGTGATGCGTTTCCTGTGTGATGCGTTTCCTGTGTGATGCGTTCCCTGTGTGACGTGTGATGCGTTTCCTGTGTGATGTGTTTCCTGTGTGATGCGTTTCCTGTGTGATACGTTTCCTGTGTGATGCGTTTCCTGTGTGATGTGTGATGCGTTTCCTGTGTGATGTGTGATGTGTTTCCTGTGTGATGCATTTCCTGTGTGATGTGTGATGCGTTTCCTGTCCAGGTGGGCAGGGCTGACATCCTGGTGGTGGGGGCGGGACGAGCAGAGATGGTGAGAGGAGAATGGCTGAAAGAAGGAACGGTCGTCATCGACTGTGGGATCAACCACGTACCTGGTGGGAATACTACTATTAATACTATACAATAACACCACACCGTGTTCATACCTGTGTCTGACCCCTGACCCCTGACCTCTGACCCCTGACCTCTATCAGACGAGACGAAGGCGAGCGGGAAGCGTGTGGTCGGCGACGTTCACTACGCCTCAGCCAATGAGAGAGCAGCATACATCACACCTGTACCAGGAGGGGTGGGGCCGATGACGGTGGCCATGCTGATGGAGGTAAAACCCCTAAACCCCCCCTAACCCTGACCTGGAGTCAGTCCACCTTAAAACATTAATATTATACATATAATCTAATATAATACAATGTAATGTAATATAATACATATATAATGATGAATAATATAATGAGTGTTTGTGTCGTTGCAGAACACGGTGCGCAGCGCTCAGAGGTTCCTCCTGAAGAATCAGCAGCGAAGATGATCGAAACCTCGTCGTCCTTCATGTTTTATATTTTATTATCCAGACATCACATTCCTCATTCCTCATTCCTTATTCCTCATTCCTCATTCCTCATCCCTCATTCCTCATTCCTCATTCCTCATCCCTCATTCCTTATTCCTCATTCCTTATTCTTCATTCCTTATTCTTCATTCCTTATTCTCATTCCTCATTCCTTATTCCTTATTCCTCATTCCTCATTCCTCATTCCTCATTCCTTATTCTTCATTCCTCAGTCCTCATTCCTTATTCCTCATTCCTCATTCCTCATTCTTCATTCCTCATTCCTTATTCCTCATTCCTCATTCCTTATTCCTCATTCCTTATTCCTCATTCCTCATTCCTCATTCTTCATTCCTCATTCCTCATTCCTTATTCCTTATTCCTCATCCCTCATTCCTTATTCCTCATTCCTCATTCCTTATTCCTCTTTCCTCATTCCTCATTCCTCATTCCTTATTCCTTATTCCTTATTCTTTATTCCTCATTCCTCATTCCTCATTCCTTATTCCTTATTCCTCATTCCTCATTCCTTATTCCTCATTCCTCTTTCCTTATTCCTTATTCCTCATTCCTCATTCCTAATTCCTCATTCCTCATTCCTTATTCCTTATTCCTCATTCCTTATTCCTTATTCCTCATTCTTCATTCCTCATTCCTTATTCCTCATTCCTCATTCCTCATCCCTCATTCCTCATTCCTTATTCCTCATTCCTTATTCCTTATTCCTCATTCTTCATTCCTCATTCCTTATTCCTCATTCCTCATTCCTCATCCCTCATTCCTCATTCCTTGTTCTTTATTCCTCATTCCTTATTCCTCATTCCTCATTCCTTGTTCTTTATTCCTCATTCCTTGTTCTTTATTCTTTGTTCTGATTTTTTTTTGTGAAACCAACAAACATCATGAATAAACAGATGAAGTTCGAGTTGAAGACTTTTTTCTCTCTGTGTGTTTTTCAACCTTCATCAGCGGCTCTGTTTGTTCAGGGGTCAGAGGTCGTCGCCATGGAAACGGCAGCGCAGCCAGGATCAAAGTATCGATAGGAAATTATTAATAGATAATCATTAATAGAAAAATCATAAAATGCAGAAGTTCAGTTCATGCAATACTGGATTAATAATTGTGATATGATTTATTTATTTATTGTATTTTTATTTTATATTAATAATCTTTTTGTTTCAGTCCGTCTCTGACTCTGAGGATCAATCACGTTTATTTATTACATAGATTTTATTTACATGTTTAAATCTGTGAGATAATATAATGAAACGTTCACAGAAAGAATTTAACTAAAATGAAAAACAAAGAAAAATAAAGTTGAATGTTAATATTCAATCAGATCTTGAGTCTTTATCATCAAAACAGGATTTAGTAAAAATAATAACTTTCTCAAAACAATAAATAAAACCTTTTCTGCTCAGAGTCAGAACCAGACTGACTGAAGAGACTCGAACAGCTGATCCAAATAAAATGAGCTCGTTATCAGCTGTTTGATAACGAGCTTGTATTAGGATCAGCTGTTAGAGTGCAGATACCTGAAACATGCAGGACAGCAGCTAGCAGCTAACGTAAAGCAGCTAACAGCTAGCAGCTAACAGCTAACAGAAAGCAGCTAACAGAAAGCAGCTAGCATAAAGCAGCTAGCAGCTAACGTAAAGCAGCTAACAGCTAGCAGCTAACATAAAGCAGCTAGCAGCTAGCAGCTAACGTAAAGCAGCTAACAGCTAGCAGCTAACATAAAGCAGCTAGCAGCTAACGTAAAAGCAGCTAGCAGCTAACGTAAAGCAGCTAGCAGCTAGCAGCTAGCAGCTAACAGAAAGGCTCACATAGAGGACGCAACGATCAGACACCAAGTTATCAGTTAAACCAGAGTTTATTTAAATGAGTGAAACTCAAACAAAGTGTGAACCAATCAGCTGTTCCCTCTAAACTAAAGAAAACTGGAGTACAGCTGATCTCCAACTAACAGTAAACTAACAAAATAAAAACTAACTAACTTCTGGACTAACTTCAAACCACTGACAGACAAAACAAACAGACAGAGGAAGAGAGAGAGAGAGAGAGAGAGAGAGACCAAGCAACCAGCCGCTATGTTATATAGTATACAGTCTGGTCACTAGTTAGTTTCTGGCAGAGTCTCAGCTGTACAAACAAGCATCTCTGTCTCTGGCTGCTTGGTTTGAGTTCTGCAGCATCACTGTGAGTCCGTCAGTGTTTCCTTATAAGCTTTGTGTTGCCTCAGAGGTCAGGGTCAGGGGTCAGGCAGCGGCATGAGAAGCACCTTTTATTATTGTTTTAGCTGCATATTTGTGTCTTTAGTACGTGTAATGTGATGAGAGAGGGAGAGAGACTGAGAGAGAGAGAGAGAGAGAGAGAGAGAGAGAGAGAGACAGAGAGAGAGAGAGAGAGAAGAGAGAGAGACAG
>NC_070594.1:1347911-1363850 GCF_027409825.1 Scomber japonicus | reverse complement strand
GTTACTGCATATAGAAATAAAGTAAATCATCCTTCAGGATTCAGAGGTGAAGCTCTAATTTAATCTTTTATATTAATATTATGGAGATTTGTTTTCAGCTGTTAGTTTTGATTTTTGTGATGTCATCGACCGGCTCTCTGATGTCATCGCTGAGTGAGTGAAAATCAAAGTAGGAACTCACCTGCTTGCTTCTTTCTTCCTGTTTGAGGATCAGATCTGTTTCTGTTTCTGAGCTGCTGCTCCCCTCCGCCGCCACCGTGCCGCCCTGTTTCCATAGCAACCGCACTGATTGGCGCTTTCACAGAGATGGAGGGCGGGGAGGTTGATCTGATTTCATATGATGACTTTCTGTGTGTATGTGTGTGTGTGTGTGTATGTGTGTGTGTGTGTATGTGTTCAATTTAGATAATAAAGATAAGATTCTCTAAACTTAGCTCGAGGTCCTGTTTGTTGTTGACAGGGCTGCGAGGGCCGTGGGTCAGTTCTTCCTCTTTCATTGTGCGCTCTCCATCTTCAAGTTGTCCTCTTTCTCTCAGTACTGTGTTCCCTTTAAAGCTAGCGTAGTAAAGGAAACGACACGTGATCTGAGCTGTGACTGGACTCTGGGATAGTATTCAAAGAGCAGTAAAATGCAGCGGAGTAGGCTTACACATGCCGACTGTATCTGATATAATTGTTTAGCCAATTCTGAAACTCCAAATAGAAACTGGGACCGGAGCAGCTGCCTGAAAACAACCCGTCCTAGAAAGTAGCATCAAAAGCCAGTGGCTCCACAATGATGACGAAATGCTTCACTACTACAACCCTGCTGCCCTCACATTTACCTGCCGACCCTTTGGAGGGCCCCCACCCCTAGGTTGGGAACCCCTGGAGGTGGAGGGCCCCCACCCCTAGGTTGGGAACCCCTGGAGGTGGAGGGCCCCCACCCCTAGGTTGGGAACCCCTGGAGGGGCCCCCACCCCTAGGTTGGGAACCCCTGGAGGTGGAGGGCCCCCACCCCTAGGTTGGGAACCCCTGGAGGGCCCCACCCTTAGGTTGGGGACCACTGGAGGCCCCCCCCCCCCCACCCCTAGGTTGGGAACCCCTGGAGGTGGAGGGCCCCCACCCCTAGGTTGGGAACCCCTGGAGGTGGAGGGCCCCCACCCCTAGGTTGGGAACCCCTGGAGGGGCCCCCACCCCTAGGTTGGGAACCCCTGGAGGTGGAGGGCCCCCACCCCTAGGTTGGGAACCCCTGGAGGGCCCCACCCCTAGGTTGGGAACCCCTGGAGGGCCCCCACCCCTAGGTTGGGAACCACTAGAGGCCCCCCCCCCCCTAGGTTGGGAACCACTGGAGGCCCCCCCCCCCTAGGTTGGGAACCCCTGGAGCCCCCCCCCCCACCCCTAGGTTGGGAACCCCTGGAGGGGTTAGGAGCAGCAGACTCTCGTGTGTCAGCGTCTATTTTTAAAGGCGTGAAGAAGAAACCTCGGCAGCTTTTGTTTCTATAGCGATGGAGGTTAAAAATACATTGACCTGTCGCTAAGCAACGGCTCAGCCAATCAACCAATCAGATCGTCCGACAGGTGAGAGCAGGAAAGTTGCACCTTTAATAAAAACCTCAGATTATTATTTATTATTATAACTTTATTTATTTATTACATTTTAACGTGACTTTATGATGTTTGACAGAAAACAGCATCAGTGACGTCAGCTGATCATTATTATATTATTATTTATGACCTTTGACCTTTGACCTCCATCGCACCATCAGGTCACAAAATTTTTGTCTTTATTTTATTTTAAGATATTATAATTATATAAACATCTGAGATTCAAAAGTCAAAATACTGAAAGAATGAAATATTGTTTTCTTCGACACTTTATGGAGGAAATTCAGAGTATTTTAATAATAATAATAATAATAATAAATAATAAAGCTGCAGTTTAATGAGAGAGATTTTAATACTGCATCTTTATTCTTAACATAAACTAATATTATTCACATATTATGGGATGTTAAATTAATGAAGGATCAGAACTGGCTGAAATTAATCTGAATATTTAATGAAACTGCAGATTAAAAAGTGATAAATTAATAAAACTGTTGAATCATTATTTTATTGTTAGATTTCAGTTTTATTCTCATATTTCATCTTTTTATTGTAAAAGTAAAACTAAAGCTGCATTAATAATCAGAATAAACCAGATTTTAATCCTCTAATATTTGATGTTTTCTGTCCTCAGAGTGAGGACTCGGTTTCCCAGAATGCATCTGTTCAGCTCGCTGCGCGGCTCTCTGCTGCCATCTGCTGGACAAACCGCGCAACTGCGTTATAATAAATATAATAACAGCGAGTCTCCTTAAAGGTTTGTAACGCTTCATTTAGTCATAAAGATTATAAACATTATTATCATTACCATTATTATTATTATTATTATTATCTTGTTTTACTGGTTTTATCTTTATTTAATTATAAATATCATCAATTATTATTTCTCTATGAACTGTGCAACAGAAATTAAGTTTTAATTATAAATGATAAATTATACATTTCACCTCTTATATGTGAAATGTTCCTTAAAAACATTTTAAATATTGAACGCAGTAATTAGTTAATATATAAATCAATAAGTTTGACAGTTTGTTGTTTTAGTGACTAAACTTTTACAGTTTTAAAATCAAAGAGAAACTTTTATGAAAATATTAAACACATTTTATTGAGTGTAGAATAAAGTTTTGGGGTTTTGACAACTTGTGATGATGTCAGCATGTTTCTATTCATTATTATTATTACTATTAGTGTATTCTTATTATTTCTTGTAAATGTAAGTTAATATATTTAATCTCCTTCCTGTCTGGACTCAAGCAGCAGCAGCTCGGTGTGTGATTGGTGGAAAAAGACGTTTATTTACAAAACTTTACGTTCCATCGATGAAAAAACAGACGTCTAAAAAACATCTCAACACTAAACTTCCTGTTTGGTTTTTTTACAGTGAAACACAGAAAAGAGACGACATTCATCACCAATAAGCAATAAACATTATCGATGAACGCGGGTCACGTGACCACAGAGAGAAACCAGCTGGGAGCTAAATTTAAAGGATCAGACCGCGTTTGTTTCTCCTCCAGGTTTCATTTTTAAAACCCGAACATGAAAAAAAGAAATGAGAGAAATAAAGAAGAATAAATAACCAGAGCGTCACTTCCTCCACGTTGTGTTTCAGCTTCATTCACAAAGAGATTAAACTCCTTTTTGTTCTCCTCAATCTTCACACAACATCCCAGAATGACAGAAAGAACTGAACCATCTGACGTTCCTTTACTGTGAAAGTCAAACTGAGCTCAGCTGCTTCCTGTTTGATCCTTGAGATGTTTCTATCAGAGTCCAGTGCATCGTCAACACTGTGTACGGTGGGGACGGTGCGCTGCTGACCTCGACTCGGGACGTTGTGGATCGGTGGAAGGAATACTTCGAAGACCTCCTCAATCCCACCAACACGCCTTCCGGTAAGGAAGCAGGGCCGGGGGACTCGGGTGTGGGCTCTCCTATTTCTGGGGCTGAGGTCGCCGAGGTGGATAAAAAGCTCCTCGGTGGCAGGGCCCCGGGGGTGGATGAGATCCGCCCCGAGTTCCTCAAGGCCCTGGATGTTGTGGGGCTGTCATGGTTGACACGACTCTGCAGCATCGCGTGGACATCGGGGGCAGTGCCTCTGGATTGGCAGACTGGGGTGGTGGTCCCTCTTTTTAAGAAGGGGGACCGGAGGGTGTGTTCCAACTACAGGGGGATCACACTCCTCAGCCTTCCTGGTAAGGTCTATTCGGGGGTGCTGGAGAGGAGGGTCCGTCGGATAGTCGAACCTCGGATTCAGGAGGTGAGAATCATGAGAATGAGAATCAGCACCTCCAAATCCGAGGCCATGGTCCTCAACTGGAAAAGGGTGGAGTGCACTCTCCGGGTCGGGGATGAGATCCTGCCCCAAGTGGAGGAGTTCAAGTACCTCGGGGTCTTGTTCACGAGTGAGGGAAGGATGGAGCGTGAGACCGACAGGCGGATCGGTGCGGCATCTGCAGTAATGCGGACTCTGCACAGATCCGTCGTGGTGAAGAGAGAGCTGAGCCGAAAGGCAAAGCTCTGGATTTACCAGTCGGTCTTGGTTCCTACCCTCACCTCTGGTCATGAGCTTTGGGTTCCTACCCTCACCTCTGGTCATGAGCTTTGGGTTCCTACCCTCACCTCTGGTCATGAGCTTTGGGTTCCTACCCTCACCTCTGGTCATGAGCTTTGGGTTCCTACCCTCACCTCTGGTCATGAGCTTTGGGTCGTGACCCAAAGAACAAGATGGCGGGTACAAGCGGCCGAAATGAGCTTCCTCCGTAGGCTGGCTGGGCTCTCCCTTAGAGATAGGGTGAGAAGCTCAGTTATCCGAGGAGCTCGGAGTAGACCTGCTGCTCCTCCACGTTGAGAGGAGCCAGATGAGGAGGCTCGGGCATCTAGTCAGGATGCCTCCCGGACGCCTCCCTGGTGAGGTGTTCAGGGCCCGTCCCACCGGTAGGAGACCCGGGACACACTGGAGAGACTATGTCTCTCGGCTGGCCTGGGAACGCCCCCCGGGATCCCCCGGGAAGAGCTGGACGAAGTGGCTGGGGAGAGGGAAGTCTGGGCTTCACTGCTTAGGCTGCTGCCCCCGAGACCCGACCAGGATAAGAGGAAGAAGATGGACGGATGAGTAAAGGCTCAGCTGTCTGTAAGGTCTCACTGCTGACAGTCAGAGCAGAAACCATGAAGTCATTATTTAATCATCGTAGACATCAGAGACTAGATGCTATGGAGGAACAGAAGAAGAGCACAGCAGTCTCCATCATTGGTACATGGGAGAAGTTTGGAAGCAGCAGGACTCTTCTAGAGCTGATCCCTCAGAGGAGAAGAGCCTCGGTCAGAGAGGAGACCAAGAACCTGATGGTCAGTCTGACAGAGCTCCAATCAGGCCTTCATGTTAGAGAGAACACTGATGAACATGAGATATTACAGTATGAATGTCTAAAAACCCTTTTTCTCTTTGTGGGATATTGTGTGAAGATTGATGAGAAACATAACGACATGAGGAAGTGAAGGTGAGACTACTTCCTGGATGTAACGAGGCTCATCTTTCTCATAAAGGCAAAAAAACATCTGATGATCTGAATAAATGATTGTAGCGGTGCGACCCTTTAAAGGACCGGCAGAGACAGATCAGCTGATCGACACACAGATTGTCTGAACGAAGCCGAACGACACAATCAAACCACATGATCGTCACATGATCACACCAAGGCACCGCTGCTTCCTCCTCACGCTCCTCCTCCTCATCTTCATCATCCTCATCTTCATCAGCAGGTCTGATTCTACATCACACTGACGGCAGCTTCATGTTAAAGGAATATTCCACTGAATCCTCTCGTTCAGGTGTGTGTGAGTGTGTGGAAGCTCAGGATAGTTAACTGACAGTTTGATGACCAGCTGACGTGACACACACACACACACACACACACACACACACAGACTGATGATGTCACTCCACCGTGACGCCGTCTACGCTCTCCTGTGAGATCTCAGAGTCCAGTGAGTAGCAGGAGCTGCCGTTGTCCTGCGTGTCTCTGTTGGCGTCATCCGGCAGTGCGGCGCCGCCCGCCGAGGCCCCGCCCCCTCCACCGGTCTCCGCGGCAACGTCGCAGCAGTGGGCGGAGCCTTGGAACAGCTGACTGCAGAGCCGGTTGTAGCGGTGGTAGCGGGACGGTTTGCCGGTGTGAGTGTACATGTGCTCCTGCAGCTGGCTCTTGTGGGAGAAGCGCAGGCTGCAGACGGCGCAAGCGATCTTACGTTTCCGTGAGGTCAGGGTGGGGGGGGCGGGGCTGCTCCCCCCCCCCTCCACCCCCTCCGCCACCCCCGCCCCCCCGGCTCCTCCGCAGCTCTGCGGCCAGCTGGTTGGCGAGCGCCTGGCTCTGCCGCAGCGCCTCCTCCAGACAGCCTGCGTCCAGCTGCTCCTGCCCCCCCGCCGGCCCCCCCTCCTCCCCGCCGCCATCCAGCCCCCCCCCCATGAGGCGGGCGGGGTCGAGGGCGTGGCTGAACAGGTGCTCCCGTAGACCCTCGGGGGAGGAGCAGCGTTCGCCGCAGCGAGGACACAGCAGGACCGGCGCTCGCTCCTTAAACAGCAGACTGGGGCTGCTGTCCTGCGACGGCGACCCCCCCGCCCCCTCGCCCCCCCCCTCCTCCCCGTCCTCCTCGTCCTCCACGTGCTCCTGCTTGATGCGATTCGAGATGTCCGAGTCGTCTCCGGACGCCACGGAGCAGACGTTGCGTAGCGAGGCAGACGGGTCCAGCCCCACGGCCAGCGAGCGGCCCCCCCTGCGCCCGTCCTCCAGCGACGCTGCGCTGGTTTTGGCGGCGGCAGCGTCCTTGTTGGCCAGCTGGGAGGAGATCTGGATGCCGTACAGGTTGGACATGCGGACCACGTCGGTGGCGGCGTCGGCGGCGCCCTCGCCTGGTTTTCGGCACAGCTGGTACGCGTGAAGGAACTTTATTCCCTCCTGAAGACGAGTCTGATCCACCGGCTGCTTCGGACACAAACCGGTGTACATGATGTGGAGCAGATAGCTGAAGACGTCCGGCTGGATGTCAGTGGGCTGAATCTTTATACACTCACTGAGAGGGGGGGGGGGAGAGAGGGGGAGGGGGGGGGGAGAGAGGGGGAGAGAGAGAGAGAGAGAGAGAGAGAGGGGGGGGGGGGGGGAGAGAGAGGGGGGGGGGAGAGAGAGAGAGAGAGAGAGAGAGAGAGAGAGAGAGAGAGAGAGGGGGAGAGGGGGGGAGAGAGAGAGAGAGAGAGACAGAGAGGGAGAGAGGGAGAGAGTTATGTTGATAACAAACATCCAAAACACAAGGTAAACATATCTACAAATGCTGTTTGGTTGCTAAGGTGGTTGCTAAGGCGTTGCTAAGGTGGTTGCTAAGGCATTGCTAAGGCGGTTGCTAAGGTGGTTGCTAAGGCATTGCTAAGGTGGTTGCTAAGGCATTGCTAAGGTGGTTGCTAAGGTGGTTGCTAAGGTGGTTGCTAAGGTGGTTGCAGGGTCAACCCCCTGTGGCTGTCCACGTTATTTTGTCCACCCTGACCTGGACTGGTGGATGAAGATCATCTTGAAGTAGTTGGAGAAAGCGGCCAGGACGGCTCGGTGGGCCTTGAAGTAGACGTTGCCGATGGCGACGGTGCAGTCGCACAGGAAGCCGAACTCTCGCTGGACGTTGAGCTGCTGCAGCAGGAAGAGGCTGTGAGCCGACACCTCCATGACACACTCTGTAACACACACACACACACACACGCTGTAACACACACTGTAACACACACACACACACACACACTGTAACACACACACACACACACACACTGTAACACACACGCTGTAACACACACTGAAACACACACACATCCGCTGTAACACACACTGTAACACACACACTCTGTAACACACACACACACACACACTGTAACACACACTGTAACACACACGCTGTAACACACACTGTAACACACACGCTGTAACACACACTATGTAACACACACACACACACACACGCTGTAACACACACTCTGTAACACACACTATGTAACACACACTATGTAACACACACACACACACACACGCTGTAACACACACTCTGTAACACACACTATGTAACACACACACACACACACGCTGTAACACACACTATGTAACACACACACACACACACGCTGTAACACACACTCTGTAACACACACTCTGTAACACACACACACACACACACGCTGTAACACACACTATGTAACACACACACACACACGCGCTGTAACACACTCTGTAACACACACACACACACACACACGCTGTAACACACACTCTGTAACACACACACACACACACACACTGTAACACACACGCTGTAACACACACACACACACACACTGTAACACACTCTGTAACACACACACACACACACACGCTGTAACACACACGCTGTAACACACACACACACACACGCTGTAACACACACGCTGTAACACACACACACACACACACGCTGTAACACACACACACACGCTGTAACACACTCTGTAACACACACGCTGTAACACACACACACACGCTGTAACACACACACACACGCTGTAACACACACGCTGTAACACACACACACACACGCTGTAACACACACTCTGTAACACAAACACACACACACGCTGTAACACTCTGTAACACACACACACACGCTGTAACACACACTCTGTAACACACACACACACACGCTGTAACACACACACACACACACACACGCTGTAACACACACACACACACACGCTGTAACACACACGCACACACACTCTGTAACACACACACACACGCTGTAACACACACACACTCTGTAACACACACACACACACACACGCTGTAACACACACTCTGTAACACACACACACTGTAACACACACACACGCTGTAACACACACGCTGTAACACACACGCTGTAACACACACACACGCTGTAACACACACACACACACTGTAACACACACACACACTGTAACACACACTCTGTAACACACACACACACACGCTGTAACACACACACACACACACACGCTGTAACACACACACACACACACGCTGTAACACTCTGTAACACACACACACACGCTGTAACACACACTCTGTAACACACACACACACGCTGTAACACACACACACACACACACACACGCTGTAACACACACACACACACTCTGTAACACACACACACACACACACTGTAACACACACACACACGAAGAGAGAATAACAGTTTAGACACCAACATTAATCTTCATCATCATCTTCATCGCTGCGTGTCTCACCTGCAGCCTCAGAACCAATCAGTCTGATCGGATCATTGATTCTGAATCGATTGATCGGGTCTCCAGGTGAACTCGGTGGTTGTTTCCATGGTAACCAGTGACCCTGAATCCCATAATGAGTCTGACTTCATGAAGCTATTGATTATTTGATCAGCTGCTGATTATTGATTATTGGAAGAGTTGCAGATTTAACTCACTGATCAGATCAATGATCAGCTGATGATCAATAACAGCTGATGATGACGTCACTACCTGCCCACGTGACCCCAGCAGCTGACCTCTGACCTCTGTGAAGGTCACCTGCACACACACACACACACACACATACACACGCACGCACGCACGCACAGAGACACACATGCACGCACAGACACACGCACGCACGCACGCACACGGGGGGGGGGGTGTTTAGATGATCATCTGTGATCCAATCAAACCGGAAACCGGACATCCGCGCGACCGAACAACATCACCACAAACCTGCGCGTGCACGTCGTGTCGCGCCCGCAGCCTCCTCCATCCTCTGTCTCATTCACCTACACGCACACAGGCGCGTGCACACGCACAACCCCTCTCGTCGTCCGTATGTGTGACAGAGTGCGTGCGTGCGTGTGTGACGTGCACGCGCCGGCCGCCGGACTTACCGCACGATCCCGCAGATTGTTTCTGATTCTGGAGCCGATTTGTTGCTGCAGATGATCCCGCACTCAGCCGCGCCACATCTCGCGAGAAAAGGGTCAGAGGAGCTGGTCACGTGAGCAGACTGTGTTACCTGCCAGCACGTGATCACTGATCAATAATCAATAAGTGATTACTGACACCTTTTAATTTCACATAAATAAACATAAAATACATTTATTATGTGTTTGTGTGTGTGTTACTGTGTGTGTTACTGTGTGTGTGTGTGTGTGTGTGTGTGTGTGTGTATGTGTGTGTGTGTGTGTGTGTGTTAGTGTGTGTGTGTGTTTTATTGTGTGTACGTGTGTTACTGTGTGTATGTGTGTGTGTTACTGTGTGAGTATGTGTGTGTTACTGTGTGTGTGTTACTGTGTGTGTGTGTGTGTGTGTGTGTATGTGCGTGTGTGTTACTGTGTGTATATGTGTGTGTTACTGTGTGTGTGTGTGTGTATGTGTGTGTGTGTGTGTTACTGTGTGTATGTGTGTGTTACTGTGTGTGTGTGTGTTACTGTGCATGTGTGTATATGTATATGTGTGTGTGTGTTACTGTGTGTGTGTTACTGTGTGTGTGTGTGTTACTGTGCATGTGTGTATATGTGTGTGTGTGTTACTGTGTGTGTGTTACTGTGTGTGTGTGTGTTACTGTGTGTGTGTTACTGTGTGTGTGTGTGTGTGTTACTGTGTCTGTGTGTATATGTGTGTGTGTGTGTTATATATCATATAAGTAGCAAAGTAATAATAGGATATAATAAATAAATATTTAATGATCTTATAATAAATACTTTGGTGTTATTATTGATTATTGATGGGGGGGGGTTAGGGTTAGGGTTGGGGTTGGGGGGGGCAGGGGAGGGGGGGGGGCAGCACATTAAAGCTGATTGAATTGACTGTTCAGTTTTTACACCGAATATCTCAACATGTTTTTATGTTTCATGAAAATAAAGCAGAGTGGGACTTCCTGTTCAAGTTACCAAGAGATAACACGTGACACTCCCGCTTGGGATTTTCAAAATAATCGTCAAATTTGCATAATGGTCAAATATAACATTTTAATATTTTACATCTTGTATTTATTATATATAAAAACATAGTCTATATTATATATAATCATATATAATATATAAGGTTTCTGATTCCACATGTTTTATTTTGAAATGTAGAATGTTTTATTTTCACAGGATCTTTATTGTATTTTAATGTCTTTAATCTTCACCGTTTCCTGTTGGTATTATTATACAGGATTATTCTTCATGATCTGAAACTAACTTCATTTAAATTGTTTCCTAAATTATAAAACTAACAAACACTCCAGAGAGATCATAAATCAGAGTGAAGAGACAAACTCAACAGAAATATGTATTAACTATCAACATGCTGCAGAAACAGGAAGTGAATCAGCTGCAAAAACTTATGCTTAACTTAACTTAAACTTAACTTTAAACACAAAACTCTCAAAAACAACATTTATTTTGGATCCTCAAGTCACCGATACTTCTTACAAAATAAAATATTCAATTTAATTTAATGTAATATCTGTACCTGAAACATCTGGAGGGAAATAAACAGCTTCTATGTGCAGGGATCTGAAATGTATCTATTTATTCTGAAAACCACCATTTCACCGGAAGTCTTTTATTTTGTGTTGTGACTTCCGCTCTGACGGAGAGGCAGTTTGTGCGGAAGTCGGTTCCTCCCGCAGCAGCAGCAGCAGAAGCAGCAGAAGAAGAAGAAGCAGCAGCTCCTCCTCCGGTTCTCCTCCGGTTCTCCTCCGGTTCTCCTCTCACGGTGAGTCGGTGTGCGCGTGTCCGGTGCTGCGGGTTTGCTGCGGGTCTGCTGCGCGGGCACAGTAGACCCCGCGGCCTGCTGAGCTGCGTGAGAGCAGAGTGCGGGCTGTGCGGGGGCGGCGGGCTGTTTGCGGGACAGCGTCAAACTCACCGCAACTACTGCTTCTGTTTCCGGCAGCGGCTTTCAAAATAAACTACATTAGATTTAAAAACCACCTTTTTTACGCTCTTCACGTGAAAGAAAGCTTCCTGCTGTTGTTGTAGATGAAGATGATGATGATGATGTTTACTCTGCTGCTGCAGCTCAGTCTCCCTCTGACCCTCCTGCTCACCGCCCCCCCACTCAGCTGTCACTGGCTTTATTGTGGAGGGGTGCCCGCTGTTGCTTCCGGTGCTTGTGATGCTAGCAGCTGTTAGCTTGTTAGCTGTAATCTCCATTTTAGCTCCTCAGGCCTCCTGTGTGTGCGGGACTCAGTGCGGGGAAGTCCACGCAGGGCCTGCGGGGGGGAGAGAGTGTGTGTGGGGTAAAAGTACCAAAACAACATGTACTAATACTACTGTAGAAGTACAAGTACTGCAGTATTATAGTAATGTAGTATGCAGTATTACAGTAAAAGTACTGCAGTATTATGAGTGATGTAGTATGCAGTATTACAGTAAAAGTACTGCAGTATTATAGTGATATAGTATGTAGTATTACAGTAAAAGTACTGCAGTATTATAGTGATGTAGTATGCAGTATTACAGTAAAAGTACTGCAGTATTATGAGTGATGTAGTTTGTAGTATTACAGTAAAAGTACTGCAGTATTATAGTAAAAGTACTGCAGTATTATAGTGATGTAGTATGCTGTATTACAGTAAAAGTACTGCAGTATTACAGTAAAAGTACTGCAGTATTATAGTGATGTAGTATGCAGTATTACAGTAAAAGTACTGCAGTATTATAGTGATGTAGTATGCAGTATTACAGTAAAAGTACTGCAGTATTATAGTGATGTAGTATGCAGTATTACAGTAAAAGTACTGCAGTATTATAGTGATGTAGTATGTAGTATTACAGTAAAAGTACTGCAGTATTATAGTGATGTAGTATGCAGTATTACAGTAAAAGTACTGCAGTATTATAGTGATGTAGTATGTAGTATTACAGTAAAAGTACTGCAGTATTATAGTGATGTAGTATGCAGTATTACAGTAAAAGTACTGCAGTATTATAGTGATGTAGTATGCAGTACTACAGTAAAAAGTGAGTTTATACTACTTTATATACAGTTAGCTAGTTTAGTCCAGTGGTTCCCAACCTAGGGGTGGGCCCCTCCAAAGGGTCAGCAGATGAATGTGAGGGCTGCTGAGATGATTAATGGGAAAGAAGAAAAAACAAAGTTCTGATTCACAAATGTGAATAAATGTAGTGGAGATGTAGTACCTCTAACTGTACTACAGTATAGTACTAGTACCTCTAACTGTACTACAGTAAAGTACAAGTACCTCTAACTGTACTACAGTAAAGTACTAGTACCTCTAACTGTACTACAGTAAAGTATTAGTACCTCTAACTGTACTACAGTAAAGTACTAGTACCTCTAACAGTACTACAGTAATAAATGTACTTTGTTTCCAACACTGGTGCAGATGTGTCTAATATCTGATATTTAATGTATAATTAGAAGAGACGGTCAATCTGGTGATTATTATCTTGTCTGTAAACTAACTAGTTGTTAACTCTAACCCTCAGCGTAGATCCTGTTCTCAGTAAATCAGTAAAAACAGAAGTAACTCTGGACGTGTGTGAGGGAGTAAATGTTTTCTATTTGTGGTGATAAAGTTTGATAAAGCAGCTAAACGTCTGCAGTCAGGCTGATGTTGAGTCACGGCCGGACGGAGAGCGTGTCTCGTTATGAAACCCTGCAGTGAAACTCGACCACAGAGAAACCTCACAGCAGACGTTTAACTCCTCTGTTCTTGTCTGGTGTCTGCAGGGCGATGGCGAGGCTGAGCCACAGCGATCATGTCCTCCAGCAGCTCAACAACCAGCGGGAGTGGGGGTTCCTGTGCGACTGCCTCATCGCCATCGGTGACATCTACTTCAGGGCGCACAAGGCCGTCCTCGCCGCCTGCAGCTCCTACTTCAGGATGATGTTCATCCGGGACCAGCAGGGGGCGGGACGGCTGGACCTCAGCAACATGCAGATCAGCGCCGAGTGCTTCGACCTCATCCTGCAGCTCATGTACCTCGGACGCATCGTCGTGGGGAGCTACGAGTTCGACGAGCTGAAGGCCTCCATGGCGTACCTGCAGATGTACTACATCCCCGACTCGCTGGAGGATCTCAGGGACATCAGAAGCTCCAATCTCACACCGTCCTCTTCGGCCTCCTCGTCCTCCTCGTCCAGCTCCTCTACCGGTCCCGCCGGTGGGAAAATGATGTTTGGAGTGCGCATGTACGAGCAGCAGAGGCCCGCCGCTCCTGAAGCAGAGCGTGTACCGAAAGCTGTCAGCAGCAGCGCTGTGCGTCCGGCTGTTCCTGCCCCCAGCAGCAGGCCGGCGGTGGAGGAAGTGGTGAGCGCCCCTCTGATCGTGGCTCCGCCAGTTGTTGACGGAGTAGCCGATCAGCCGTGTGATTTAAGAAAGAGATCCGGTGGAAAGAGTGCGACACTCAAAGACCGTCCTCGATTCGGCCGCACCTACACCTGCGACGACTGCGGCTTCGTCTTCAGCTGCGAGAAGCTTTTGATCGAACACATCCTCACCTGCACCAACCGGAAGGCCTACCACCCGCAGAGAGGGAACATGGAAGGGGACAATGACTCCAGTAAGGCTGAGAGCTCCGCCTCTGAGAGCACAGAGGAGCACAGGGTCGTCTGTAAAGGCGAGGAGGACTGGCCTGAAGCCAAGGCGGACTCAGACCTCAGCATCAGGTCAACGGCAGCAGGAACAGATGGCGAGCCCGGTTCCACCAGGAGCATCTCCATTAAGACAGAACCAGAAGAAGGCGTGTTCCCTGAGATAGAGGTGGTCCGGGTCGGCGAGCACGCCAGCAGAGACTGTAGCACACGATTCAGTGACGCCACACGAAAAGACTTACAGAGGGACAAGACGGGATCGGACCGTGAGCCAGAGCCTGGCGTCTCAGGTTTAGAGAACAGCAGTGAGCCGTTCGAGGGTCACATGTCCAACAGCAATGATTCAGGAATCCCAGCGAAGCTCCGGAAAGTCAAAGACGAGAAGCCAGACGCCGACTGTTCCCCCTGTGAACTGTGTGGTGCTTTGTTAACGGAGGAGGACAAGTCTGCTCACTACCTGTCCAATCACATGGGTCATATATGCGCCTGTGGGAGGTGCGGCCAAGTGCTGATCAAAGGCCGTCAGCTTCAGGAGCACGCGGAGCGCTGCGGTGAATCCCACGGCGGCGAGTCGGACTCTCACGGCGAGGACGAGGTGTCGCTGCTAGAGGAGCCTCAGGGGATGGAGGAAGGCCTGCTGGAGCCGGCCGACCTGGCCTGCCCTCACTGCGGTCTGCTGTTCCAGAACGAGAGCCTGGCGCTGGAGCACGCTTTGGCCTGTCACGACCCGGAGCTGTTCCGCCCGGTGCTGCTGGAGGAAGGCAGCGAACCCGATCACCGCCGCAAGCACTTCTGCAGCATCTGCGGCAAAGGTTTCTACCAGCGCTGCCACCTGCGGGAGCACTACACCGTCCACACCAAGGAGAAGCAGTTCACCTGCCAGACCTGCGGGAAGCAGTTCCTGCGGGAGCGCCAGCTGCGGCTCCACACCGACATGCACAAAGGTATGGCACGCTACGTCTGCCCGGTCTGCGATCAGGGAACCTTTCTCAAACACGACCACGTCCGACACATGATCTCCCACCTGTCGGCGGGGGAAACCATCTGCCAGGTGTGCTTCCAGATCTTCCCTGGGGGAGAACAGCTGGAGAAACACATGGACGTCCACCTGTACATCTGCGGCGTCTGTGGGGAGAAGTTCCGCCTCCGCAAAGACATGAGGAGCCACTATAACTCCAAGCACACCAAGAGACTATAGGAACGACCCGAACCGTCCTCTGCATTTATACGAGTTTGATACTAAAAAAAAGCCATAAATGTGAGAACAAATGTATGCACTTGAACACCAAAAAGACTTTTTGATCTGCACTTTTAAAGTTTATGCATAACCTAAACAACGTTCACACTGCGAGCAGCGGGGCTGATGATTGGTTGCTCTGTTACGAGTCATCATGGCTGGAAACTGTGTGACAGTCTCCAGCAGCGTTTTGATTTGATGACGTTAAGTAAATGAAAACGTTTCACAGCTTTCAGGGTTTGATGAGACGTTTCCTTCGTCTGTCAGATAAGTTGGACTAAACTTCTGTCGATGAAACAATCACGTCGCCTCCCAACTAAATGTAGATTATAATGTTATTATTACTTGAAACTTTAAGTTACCCATCTTTATTTCTCAGAATCTGAAGTGATTCTTTAAACTGCCGCCATCCAGAAACCAAAAGGTTTACTCTGAGGAGCCAATGAGCAGATCCAGAACCAGCTGTTGAGTTCTTTATAATGAAAGTCTGTTAATTAACTCGTCTGTTCATCGACGA